>NW_021191497.1:0-787 GCF_002162155.2 Triticum dicoccoides | reverse complement strand
TGGGGAGGGGGTCGGGCGGCGGCGAGGCGGCTCTGGCTCGGACTCCTCCCGAGTCCGGCGGCGGCTCGAGCGGGAGGGGCGGAGGTTGGGCCGGCCTGGCTCGGCTGGGCCCTTGGCCCAGTCGGGCGCGGTTTTTTTTTAAATTCCGCTCGGAAGAAAAAGAAAAAGAAATACTAAACGGACTCCAAAAATTCCGAAATAAATTTTCACGGGCTTCTAAAATCAAGCCTCACAAGGTGAACATTTATTTGGACCTAAATGCAATTATTGAAAAATGCATTTTTCCTAAATTCAAATAAAACACCGAAAAACTCCAAAATAAAATCTTATTTGGGTCCCGCATGTCATTCTCTAATATCTAATTAACCTAATCAGAGTTAATTAACATTAGTTAATTAGGTTAATTAGTGATTAGTGCTAATTAATCAGAATTAATTAGATTAATTAATTAATTAATTAATTAATTAATTAGTTAATTAGTTAATTAGTTTTATTTAATTTTTCATCTTCTTTTTATTTTTAAACCGTTCTGTGGGGGTGGGGCCCCCATGTCATCGGCCCAGAGGGCCAAACGGGCATGCGGGCGTGGTGGGTTTGCGGGGCGGTGCCCGTTTCGGGCGCAACCCCGAAGGACGCGGCGCGGGCGCCCGCGCCCGAAGCCAACGGGGGTCGGGGCGGCCGAGGCCACGACGGTGGCCGGAGGGGCCGCAGCCACGGCGAGGGTGGCCGGGCGGCAAGCGGCGCCGGCGAGGCGATTCGGGGCGACGGGGCGGGGCCGGCAGTGGCG
>NW_021191496.1:0-1441 GCF_002162155.2 Triticum dicoccoides | reverse complement strand
AAAAAGCTAAGTCACGACTCAATCCTCATGGTTTATATATGCCTTTGCCTGTACCTAGTGTTCCTTGGGAGGATATATCTATGGACTTTGTTTTAGGTTTACCTCGAACAAAGAAGGGGAGGGATAGCATATTTGTTGTCGTGGATAGATTCTCGAAAATGGCACACTTTATACCATGTCATAAAAGCGATGATGCTGTTAATGTTGCTGATTTGTTCTTTCGTGAAATTATTCGCTTGCATGGTGTGCCAAATACTATTGTTTCAGATCGTGAAACTAAATTTCTTAGCCACTTTTGGAGATGTTTATGGGCTAAGTTGGGGACTAAACTGCTTTTTAGTACTACTTGTCACCCCCAAACTGATGGACAAACTGAAGTAGTCAATAGAACGTTGTCTACTATGCTTAGGGCTGTTTTGAAGAATAATAAGAAAATGTGGGAGGAATGCTTGCCTCATATTGAATTTGCTTATAATCGTTCATTGCATTCTACTACTAAGATGTGCCCTTTTGAAGTTGTGTATGGTTTCCTACCTCATGCACCTATTGATTTGTTGCCTCTTCCATCTTCGGAGAAGGTTAATTTTGATGCTAAACAACGTGCTGAATTGATTTTAAAAATGCATGAGTTAACTAAGGAAAACATTGAGTGCATGAATGCTAAATATAAACTTGCTGGAGATAAGGGTAGAAAACATGTTGTGTTTGCACCTGGAGATCTTGTTTGGTTACATTCGCGTAAGGATAGATTTCCTGATTTGCGCAAATCAAAGTTAATGCCACGTGCTGATGGTCCCTTTAAGGTGTTAGAGAAAATAAATGATAATGCATATAAACTTGAGCTGCCTGCAGATTTTGGGGTTAGTCCCACTTTTAACATTGCAGATTTGAAGCCTTATTTGGGTGAGGAAGATGAACTTCCGTCGAGGACGACTTCATTTCAAGAAGGGGAGGATGATGAGGACATCAATACAATTGTTACACCCACAGCCCCTGCTGCTATACTTACTGGACCAATTACTAGAGCTCGTGCACGCCAACTAAATTACCAGGTACTTTCGTTTCTTGGTAATGATTCTAATGTTCATGAGAATATGATGCTGCCTAAATTGGATACATTTGTTTTGCTTACAAATGAAGGGCCTAGCTTGGAGAAGGATGAACATTGGAGCAAGAACAAGCATGGAGATGATGGCATGCGCAAGGGGAACAAGAACGGAGTTACAAGTGATGATTTCAGGACTTTGAAGCCACCATAATGGGTGCATGAAGCCTTGGACGAAATATACAAGATGCCACTTCATAAATTTCGTCCTGAGGCTATTTTAGGTGCTGCGTCACCTTATTATTGGGCCAGGCCCATGTAATTTCGAAATACATAAGTATAGGCTATTTTTAGAGTCCGTATGTGTGGGGAAACAAGAGATAGGGTTGATTTCGG
>NW_021191495.1:0-2991 GCF_002162155.2 Triticum dicoccoides | reverse complement strand
GAGTCTCATCCCGACTTGTGGGGGAATCATAGTCTCCATCATCCTTTCCTCACTAGGACAATGCTCTAATAATGATGATCATCACACTTTTATTTTTCTTACAACTCAACAATTACAACTCGATACTTAGAAAAAAATATGACTCTATATTAATGCCTCCGGTGGTGTACCGGGATATGCAATGACTCATGAGTGACATGTATGAAAGAATTATGAATGGTGGCTTCGCCACAAATACGATGTCAACTACATGATCATGCTAAGCAATATGACAATGATGGAGTGTGTCATAATAAACGGAACGGTGGAAAGTTGCATGGCAATATATCTCGGAATGGCTATGCAAATGCCATAATAGGTAGGTATGGTGGCTGTTTTGAGGAAGGTATATGGTGGGTGTATGATACCGGCGAAAGGTGCGCGGTATTAGAGAGGCTAGCAAAGGTGGAAGGGTGAGAGTGCGTATAATCCGTGGACTCAACATTAGTCATAAAGAACTCATATACTTATTGCAAAAATCTACAAGTTACCAAAGCAAAGTATTACGCGCATGCCCCTAGGGGGATAGATTGGTAGGAAAAGATCGTCGCTTGTCCCCGACCGCCACTCATAAGGAAGGCAATCAAAAAATAAATCATGCTCCGACTTCATCACATAACGGTTCACCATACGTGCATGCTACGGGAATCACAAGCTTCAACACAAGTATTTCTCAAATTCACAACTACTCAACTAGCATGACTTTAATATCACCATCTCCATATCTCAAAACAATTATCAAGTATCAAACTTATCATAGTATTCAACACACTCATAAGAGAATTTTTTTATTCTTGAATACCTAGCATATTGGGATTTAAAGAAAATTACCATGCTATTAAGACTCTCAAAATAATCTAAGTGAAGCATGAGAGATCAATAGTTTCTATAAAACAAATCCACCACCGTGCTCTAAAAGATATAAGTGAAGTACTAGAGCAAAATTATATAACTCAAAAAATATAAGCGAAGCACATAGAGTATTCTAACAAATTCTAAATCATGTATGGCTCTCTCAAAAGTTGTGTACGGCAAGTATGATTGTGGTAAACTAACAAGCAAAGACTCAAATAATACAAGACACTCCAAGCAAAAGACATATCATGTGGCGAATAAAAATATAGCTCCAAGTAAAGTTACCGATAGAAGTAGACGAAAGAGGGGATGCCTTCCGGGGCATCCCCAAGCTTTGGCTTTTAGGTGTCCTTAGATTATCTTGGGGGTGCCATGGGCATCCCCAAGCTTGGGCTCTTGCCACTCCTTGTTCCATAATCCATCAAATCTTTACCCAAAACTTGAAAACTTCACGACACAAAACTTAAAGTAGAAAATCTCATGAGCTCCGTTAGCGAAAGAAAATAAAAGACCACTTCAAGGTACTATAATGAACTCATTCTTTATTTATATTGGTGTTATACCTACTGTATTCCAACTTCTATATGGTTATTTTACTAGCCATAGATTCATCAAAATAAGCAAACAACACATGAAAAACAGAATCTGTCAAAAACAGAACAGTATGTAGTAATTTGTAGCTAGCGCAAGATCTGGAACCCTAAATATTCTAAAGTAAATTGCTGGACGTGAGGTATTTATTTATTAATCATCTTCAAAAATAATTAACTAAATATCTCTTTCCAAATAAAAATGGAAGTAGTTCTCGTGAGCGCTAAAGTTTCTGTTGTTTTACAGCAAGTTCAACAAGACTTTCCCCAAGTCTTCCCAATGGTTCTACTTGGCACAAACACTAATTAAACACAAAAAACACAACCAAAACAGAGTCTAGATAAATTATTTATTACTAAACAGGAGCAAAAAAGCAAGGAATAAAAATAAAATTGGGTTGCCTCCCAACAAGCGCTATCGTTTAACGCCCCTAGCTAGGCATAACAAGCAAAAATAGATCTAGGTATTGCCATAATAGTAAGATAGGTTATTAAAACTCATCTCATATTATCTACGTTCGACAGCAAGTTTTCTTTGAGGCAAGAAAAAGTAATCAAAAGGGCTAAATTTAATGGGACAAAAGTCCCCAAGATCAACCTTGGGAGGTATAGGTTCCTCCTTTGGTCCTTCATATTGCACAACCAATTCATCATTATAAGCATTCTTTTGACAGAACTTTGTGAGCCTATATTCAAGAGAATATCCTAGTTCATTATTTCGAATAGCCAAATCATCATTAAGTTCAGAGATTCTGTCAACTAAAACATTGGTAGGAACCCTTTTTCTAAGATTTTCATTGAAAGCAACATAGTCTAGAGATTGAAAGCGCATTATTTCTTCTTGATCAAAGAGGATAGCCTCTATGGGAGGACGGCAAGCGTCCACCCTATAATGTGCAAAGATTTCTTTGGCCTCTTTTATTATGAATCTAAACTCATGAGCCAAAAAGATAGTAGCGGCACGCTTAACAGAAGAATGCTCAATATTAGAAAATTCCAGAAAAATCCTTTGTATGGAAGGATGCATGTGCATGAATTGTCTTTCAAGTTCAAATACAAGCATGGCAATAGCGTCCGCAAGACTACTAGTTCTATGAAGGATAGAACTACCCATAGAAGGTAAAGCACCAGCACAAGTAAAGAAATCTTGAATAACTCCTTTTCCAATAATATTACCACTACCAACACGGAATCTTTTTGTATGTGAGATAGTGGGTTTTTTAGTAGGAGAATCAGAATTATTATCGATAATAGTTTCCCCCAATTTTAGACATAGAGGCAGAAGGTAAAGGACTAGCCATAACGACAAGCAAACAAACTAACACACAAGCAAACAGAAAGCAAGCAGGCAAAAAGAGGCAAATAGGGAAAGAGAGGGAGGATAGAGAGAGAGGGCGAATAAAATGGCAAGGGTGAAGTGGGGGAGAGGAAAACGAGAGGCAAATGGCAAATAATGTAATGCGGGAGATAAGGGTGTGTGATTGGTACTTGGTATGTTGACTTTTGC
>NW_021191494.1:0-1810 GCF_002162155.2 Triticum dicoccoides | reverse complement strand
TCCCGGACTAGGGGGTGTCCGGATAGTCGAACTATCATCATCGGCCGGACTCCAAGACTATGAAGATACAAGATTGAAGACTTCGTCCCATGTCCGGATGGGACTTTCCTTGGCGTGGAAGGCAAGCTTGGCGATACGGATATGTAGATATCCTACCATTGTAACCGACTCTGTGTAACCCTAGCCCTCTCCGGTGTCTATATAAACCGGATGGCTTTAGTCCGTAGGACGAACAACAATCATACCATAGGCTAGCTTCTAGGGTTTAGCCTCCTTGATCTCGTGGTAGATCTACTCTTGTAACCCACATCATCAATATTAATCAAGCAGGACGTAGGGTTTTACCTCCATCAAGAGGGCCCGAACCTGGGTAAAAACATCGTGTCCCTCGTCTCCTGTTACCATCCGCCTAGACGCACAGATCGGGACCCCCTACCCGAGATCCGCCGATTTTGACAACTACAATCACCATCGTCACCGGCGCGACACCTTGATCTCCATCGTAGCATCGTTGTCGTCTCGCCAATCTTATGCTTCTACGACTATTGCTACTGCTTAGTGATAAAGTAAAGCATTACAGGGCGATTGCATTGCATACAATAAAGCGACAACCATATGGCTCCTGCCAATTGCCGATAACTCGGTTACAAAACATGATCATCTCATACAATAAAATTTAGCTTCATGTCTTGACCATATCACATCACAACATGCCCTGCAAAAACAGGTTAGACGTCCTCTACTTTGTTGTTGCAAATTTTACGTGGCTGCTAGGGGTTGAGCAAGAACCGTTCTTACCTACGCATCAAAACCACAACGATAGTTTGTCAAGTTGGTGCTGTTTTAACCTTCGCAAGGACCGGGCGTAGCCATACTCGGTTTAACTAAAGTGAGAGAGACAGACACCCGCCGGTCACCTTTAAGCAACTAGAGCTCATGGCGGTGAAACCAGTCTCGCGTAAGCGTACGCGTAATGTCGGTCCGGGCCGCTTCATCTCAGAATACCGCTGAACCAAAGTATGACATGCTGGTAAGAAGTATGACTTATATCGCCCACAACTCACTTGTGTTCTACTCGTAATATGACATCTACGCATAAAACCTGGCTCTAATGCCACTGTTGGGGAATGTAGTAATTTCAAAAAAAATCCTACGCACACGCAAGATCATGGTGATGCATAGCAACGGGAGGGGAGAGTGTTGTCTACATACCCTTGTAGACTGTAAGTGTAAGCGTCAGCACAACGCGATTGATGTAGTCGTACGTCTTCACGATCCGACCGATCAAGTACCAAACGTACGACACCTCCGAGTTCAGCACACGTTCAGCCCGATGACGTCCCTCGAACTCCGATCCAGCCGAGTGTTGAGGGAGAGTTTCGTCAGCACGACGGCGTGGTGACGATGATGATGTTCTACCGATGCAGGGCTTCGCCTAAGCACCGCTACCGTATTATCGATGTGGACTATGGTGGAGGGGGGCACCCCACACGGCTAAAAGATCAAACGATCAATTGTTGTGTCTCTAGGGTGCCCCCCTGCCCCCATATATAAAGGAGCAAGGGGGGTGCGGCCGGCCAAGGGGAGAGGCGCGTCGGGAGGAGTCCTACTCCCACCGGGAGTAGGACTCCCCCCTTTCCTAGTTTGATTAGGACTTGGGAGGGGGGAAAGAGGAGGGAGAGAGGAAGGAAGGGGGGGCGCCGCCCCCCTCTCCTTGTTCTATTCGGACTAGGGGGGAGGGGCACGTGGCCCAGCTCTGGCCGCCTCTTCTCTTCTCCGTAAAGGCCCACTAAGGCCCATTAACTTCTCG
>NW_021191493.1:0-996 GCF_002162155.2 Triticum dicoccoides | reverse complement strand
CCATGCAGCGTTGGCTTTTTGGTTGTCTTCATCGGGCTGCTGCATTGTGGCCGGGTGCATGCTTTGATGCGACGCTGCATCGGTTCTAATGGTAGGCATGCGACAGGTTACTGCGTTGATAGGGGTGGCGGAGCAGGGCTACGTCGAGGCATGCATGCAACGCACGGGCGCAGTCCTGCGGGTGGGCATGCATGCTGCGGGTAGGCACGGGCACGCATGCAACGATGGAAAGGGCACTCCGTAGGCTTGGTCCATGCACCGCGTCAACTCTTGCCGTTGGATTCAAATGAACGGTCCTGATGCTCCAACGAGAGAGGCTGATCCAAACCCCACCGCGTCAACCAATCAGCGCGTCTCATGCGGATCGCTGCACACTGTAGCTAACCCTAGCACCTGATCTCAACCGTCCACGCACAACGATCGACGACCAGGTAGTGTGCGGGGTTTTGAGGGGTTTTGAGAGGGGTTTTGAGGGGTTTTGAGAGGTTTTGACTGATTAGGGTTGAGCATAACTAATTCAAAAAAAAATCAAAAAAATATAAAACTTGCGCACATAGTCTTATTATGTCGTATAGTAACGAGAAAAAAATATAAATATGGTTTACATACATTTTTACGAAAAATCCTTCACAAAATTGTTATTCCTCAAACAATGTAGTATGGAGTTGAAGGAAGAGAGTAGTGGGCACCCGAGAGTAGGTGGAGTTTTGAAAATGAAAAGTGTGAAAACCTCACCAAAACTTCATTTTGGATTGACTAAGAAAGATCTGAACTTACTTTTCTCATTTTCATGTTTTAAACTTGTTTTATATATAATTTTCTATTAAACCTTGTTTTTTCAAAAAGAAAAGAAAAAATAGAAAATTAATTCAATAAATAGTGAGACTTTAGATTTACACTATATAGGTAGAATAGATGTGTAGAAAAATTATTTGGCTGGTTTAGACAAGGTGCCAAAAAAACTTGCTTAAATATGAGGCCGTTTACCCTACCTTT
>NW_021191492.1:0-2557 GCF_002162155.2 Triticum dicoccoides | reverse complement strand
GGGTTGGCCTGGTATCTGCTTGTTAGGCTTATTGCAAAAGCAACATCAGGCCTTGTACATATCATGGCATACATGATGGATCCGATTGCCGAGGCATACGGAATCCTACTCATCCTGCTTCGCTCATCAGATGTCGAAGGACTCTGAGTCTCGCTTAGCCTTATACCATGTGAGAGTGGCAAGAACCCTTTCTTCGCCTCACTCATTTTGAACCGCTTCAACACTTTATCTATGTACGTGCTCTGGCTTAAGCCGAGAAGCCTCCTCGATCTATCTCTATAGATCTTAATGCCTAAAATATATATTGCCTCGCCAAGGTCTTTCATCGAAAACTTGCCATTCAATGACTCCTTGACCGAGTTTAGCATCGAAACATCATTTCCGATCAGTAGTATGTCGTCCACATACAAGATCAAAAAAACTATCGAGCTCCCACTTAACTTCTTGTATAAACAAGAGTCCTCTTCACTTTTGATGAAACCGAGACCAGTGACGACCTCACCAAAACAAATGTTCCAACTCCGAGAAGCTTGCTTCAACCCATAAATGGATCTCTTGAGCTTGCATACCTTACTAGTGCTAGTCGGATAAAAAAAACCCTCGGGCTGTATCATATACACGTCCTCGGTTAAATTTCCGTGAAGGAAAGCGGTTTTGACATCCATCTGCCATATCTCATAATCGAAATTTGCAGCTATAGCTAATATGATACACACCGACTTCAGCATCGCTACCGGCGAGTAAGTCTCGTCGTAGTCAATTCCTTGAACTTGTCCATAACTTTAGCGACAAGCCGAGATTTGTGGATCTGAACATTTCCATCCACATCGGTTTACTTCTTAAAGACCCATTTGCAACCAATGGCAGTTACGCCAGGTGGCGGATCAACCAAGTCCTAGACTTGATTCTCATCCATGGACTTTAACTCGGATCTCATGGCCACCAACCATGCCTCGTAATCTGGGCTCACCATCGCTTCCGCATATGTGGCCGGCTCGTCGCTATCTAGCAACAATACATCGCGCACTCTGCGCAATCTTTCCGACCTTCGTGGTTTCGGTGCCGCTTCCATTATAGGTTCCCTGACTGACTCCGGTATGATCCCATCACTAGCCGAGCCGTCCCTGAGTGGTCCTCGAATTTCTTTGAGTCGAACCGTCCTCCCAGTGGCCTCCCGACTGAGAAACTCTTTCTCAAGGAAAACCCCGTTCCGAGCAACAAACACTTTGTTCTCTTCCCGGTTGTAGAAGCTAT
This sequence comes from Triticum dicoccoides, assembly GCF_002162155.2. Taxonomy (NCBI): domain Eukaryota; kingdom Viridiplantae; phylum Streptophyta; class Magnoliopsida; order Poales; family Poaceae; genus Triticum; species Triticum dicoccoides. Next base: position 1,303 of record NW_021191492.1, on the reverse strand, counting down.
ATCCCAAGGTTTCCCTCGGATATCCCACGAATATGCATTTTTCCGACCTAGGTGTAAGCTTGTCTGAAATAACTCGCTTGACAAATGCTTCACAACCCCAAATCTTTAGAAAAGACAAACTGGGACTCTTCCCGGTCCACATCTCATGTGGTGTCTTGTCTACGGATTTTGATGGTACCTATTAAGTGTGAAAGATGCAGTTTCTAGAGCGTATCCCCAAAATGACAAGGGTAAATCCGATTTGCTCGTCATAGACCGGACCATGTCCAACAAGGTCCTATTCCTCCGGTCCTATTCCGCCGTTTCTCTGTGGCGTACCCGGAGGTGTGAGCTGAGGTACTATACCTCGACTTTTCAGATGATCATCAAACTCCTAGCTCATGTAATCACCTCCACGATCCGATCGCAGATGCTTTATAGTCTTGCCGAGCTGATTCTCAACCTTGTTCTAAAACTCTTTGAACTTTTCAAAAGTCTCCGAATTGTGCCTCATCAAATAGATATATCCATATCTACTCAAGTCGTCGGTAAAAGTCACGAAGTACTGATAGCCACCTCTGGTAGTTGTGCTCATTGGACTACACACCACACTGTGTATAAGCTCCAACAGCTCAGACGCCCTCTCGCAACTCTTTGCGAAAGGAGACTTAGTCATCTTGCCGAGCAAGCATGATTCACATGTCTCGAACAACCCGAAGTCGGATGAAGTTAGGAGCCCATCATCATGGAGCTTCTTCATGCGTTTCAGACTAATGTGTCCAAGCCGGCAATGCCAGAAGTATCTCGAATTTATCTCATTAGGCTTATGCCTCTTGACATTCACGTTATAGACCGGTTCCTATTCTAGATTCAATATAAATAGCCCATCAACAATGGGTGCATAGCCATGGAACATTCCATTCAAAAATATCGAACAACCATTGTCCTTTAAACTGAATTCGTAACCTTGACTCATCAAACATGAGGCAGAAATAATGTTCCGACTAAGTGCAGGAATGTAATAACAATTATTCAATTCCATAATGAATCCGGAAGGAAGCTCGAGCTGCATCGTGCCGACCTCCAACGCAGCAACTCTTGCTTTGTTGCTGACCCTGATGTCAATCTCCCCTTGTGCCACATGCCCAGTTCTTACCAGCCCCTGCATCGAGTTGCAAATATGAACAACGGATCCGGTATCAAATACCCAAGAGCTACTAGGTATGTCAGCAAGGTAAATGTCTATAACATATGCAACAAGTGTACCTTTGCCTGAAGCAGCATTCCCGGCCTTCTTGCCCTGCTCTTCAAGCCACTTGCTACA
>NW_021191491.1:0-1030 GCF_002162155.2 Triticum dicoccoides | reverse complement strand
CGGTGATAAGCAAAATTCATCCATTACGTTGTCTTCAACAAGGTAATCCACATCATCCAAGTTTGAGTATGCCATTCTACCGAACCCCTCTAAATGATCGATTATGATTTGCCTTAAGCTGGTATAAAGAGTTTCAATGATCTCTGAATCAAAGGTAATTCTTTTGCCACTTAAGGGGAGATATCTACGAGTCACGGTTCCGAAGGTGTCTCGTTGTGGTATCATGGCAACTCAACTCCTCGCTACGTTGACAACCGATTACCACCTTCTTAAGTGTGGAATTGTTGTCCACCTAGTGAACCTTCGTCATCCGTTTCTTTCCACCCCTCTTGATGTGTATCTCGTGTCTCAACCCGAGAGATGGTCCTATGTCTCATTCCGTGAGTTGTTCGATCTTCAAGAAGATCGACCCTTCTAGAGTCTCCTTCTTCCCTCCATGTCATGTTGACAGGATTTCTCAGAGCAAGACTTCAAGACAATAATGGTGAATGAATCAACGTTCAACTGAAGTGCACCCAGGATCGTGAAGATTATACTAGTTTGCGTTTCCCCTTCACCTTACCCTACGCTTGAATCTCGAGACGAGATTCTTGTTTAGTAGGGGTGAGTTGTCACATCCCTAACTTTACCCTGGCCTTGGACTAGCTTGGTTGCTGCATCATGTTTAAATTCAAATGAAATTTGAATTGAGGAATTTTAAAAAAAGCCTCAGGAAACCTCTAAAAATAACCAACAATTAAATCTTCTCAAATGTGTCCAAGAAAATGTTCCTGTTATTCCATGGAAATATTGGTAAGAGGTAAAATTTAAACCAATATTTTTGGAGTCACAGAGATAATTATTTTGGCCATTTGAATTAATCCAATAACTATTTGCTTTGGATTTATATTTAATATATATTAAATATGACTCCAATAATTCTGGAAGTTTGTGAGTGGCTTTGTATATATTTTAGCAAGCCACATAAAAATCTACAGAATTTATTTAAATGATTTAGTTGCTAAACTAAATCAAAACAAACTACAGAAAA
>NW_021191490.1:0-1016 GCF_002162155.2 Triticum dicoccoides | reverse complement strand
GCCTGCTACTGCTTAGAGTTGAGTCAGGTCTGATTCATCGGGGATGAATCAGAGGTGTGTGAACATGTCCTACTGTGTGTGAGCTAAGTGTGTGAACACGATTTGGTAAAGGTAGCGGTGAGAGGCCATGTAGGAGTACATGGTGGGTTGTCTCATTGCAGCCGTCCTCAGGAACTGAGTTCTGTGTTTGTGATCCATGATTCAGCTACTACCACGCATTGGGCCCGAAACCAATGGACCCTCTCGGCTTCTTAATCACCCTTGTCCTCTGTCCAGGAGTTGCAAGTAGTTTCTGGTGTTTGTAGTATGCTGGAGGCCGTGGACAGCGCTGACCGTAGGGGTGGGCTGTGATGCGGTAGGCACGTGGCCGGGTAAACCGGGCACCCGTTTGGTGTCACGGAACCCTGTACACATCGTTTGGGGCTGTGAGCGAAACTCCGGCCGGATCTCCTCATGGATGGAACCCGTATAGGCGATAAACCTGGACTAGAGACTTGAGTGTTTAGGCAGGCCGTGGCCGACACCCACGTTGGGCTTCCGCTTGAAGGTTTCCGAGTACATGTCGTGTAAACGGCGGTAAGTGGTGAGAGCGTGTGTGAAGAAGTACACCCCTGCAGGGTTAACCTAATCTATTCGAATAGCCGTGTCCACGGAAAAGGACCTCTGGGTTGCTTATATCAGTTCATAGACAAGTGAAAGTGGATACTCTAAAATACGCAAGATAAGCGTGAGTGCTATGAATGGCGTTCTCGTAGGGAGACGGGAGCGGATCCATAGTGGTGTATTGATATGGTGAATATGTGGACTCGTGTGCGCCACCTCAAAAGAGTTACTCGCAGTCGTAGTTCAGGATAGCCACCGAGTCAAAGCTGGCTTGCTGCAGTTAAACCCCACCATCCCCTTTGTTGATAATGATGCATATGTAGATAGTTCTGATGTAAGTCTTGCTGGGTACATTTGTACTCACGTTTGCCTATTTATGTTTTTGCAGAGAGACTTCGGTCTCGCTAGTAGTT
>NW_021191489.1:0-1076 GCF_002162155.2 Triticum dicoccoides | reverse complement strand
TCCTATCGAAGACTACGCTTCTGGCAGCCTCCGTCTTGCAGCATGTAGAAGAGAATAGATGGAAGTCCTCCAAGTAGCATCTCCAAGTAGCATATCCAAATAGCATCTCATAGCATAATCCTACCCGGCGATCCCCTCCTCATATCCCTGAGGTAGAGCGACCACCGGTTGTATCTGGCACTTGGAAGGGTGTGTTTTATTAAGTATCCGGTTCTAGTTGTCATAAGGTCAAGGTACAACTCCAAGTCGTCCTGTTACCGAAGATCACGGCTATTCGAATAGATTAACTTCCCTGCAGGGGTGCACCACATAGCCCAACACGCTTGATCCCATTTGGCCGGACACACTTTCCTGGGTCATGCCCGGCCTCGGAAGATCAACACGTCGCAGCCCCACCTAGGCAAAACAGAGAGGCCAGCACGCCGGTCTAAACCTAAGTGCACAGGGGTCTGGGCCCATCGCCCATAGCACACCTGCACGTTGCGTACGCGGCCGAAAGCAGACCTAGCCTAGTGGCGTTCCAGTCCAATTCGGCGCGCGCCGCTCCGTCGCTGACGTCTGAAGTGCTTCGGCTGATACCACGACGTCGGGATACCCATAACTACTCCCACATAGATGGTTAGTGCGTATAGGCTCGTAGCCAGACTCAGATCAAATACCAAGATCTCGTTAAGCGTGTTAAGTATCCGCGAACGCCGAACAGGGCCAGGCCCACCTGTCTCCTAGGTGGTCTCAACCTGCCCTGCCGCTCCGCCACAAGTAACAGTCGGGGGCCGTCGGGAACCCAGGCCCACCTCTACCGGGATGGAGCCACCTGTCCTTTCAGCCCCCAACTCCGAACAGTATCACAGGTAATGTAACCGTGTAAAGTATATAGTATATGCCCGTGATCACCTCCCGAAGTGATCACAGCCCAGTAGTATAGCATGGCAGACGGACAAGAGTGTAGGGCCACTGATGGAACACTAGCATCCTATACTAAGCATTTAGGATTGCGGGTAAGGTATCAATGACTGTAGCAGCAATGACAGGCTATGCATCAGAATAGGATTAACAGAAAGCAGTAACATGCTACA
>NW_021191488.1:0-1561 GCF_002162155.2 Triticum dicoccoides | reverse complement strand
TTCTTCTACCTTGAGCTGCCTCACACAACTCTCCATCTCTCTCAAGCTACTCTTCTCCTCGGTGGCTTCCCACAAGAACACTCACACACACACAACGCACGCATATACCAAGGAAGAGGAACGGCTTTGCCAGAGACACTCCCTTGGTGAACCACAATGGCTACATGGTTTCTCTGCTCAGCCCTCTCGGCCTCACTTCATTACTCAGTATGCAACATGTATATATACATCAGGTGCTGGACTCACGCACGCACTACCAGCCACCTTAACCGGCCACTAACAGCACCCTCCACGCACTAACCCATTCGCCAACTGACTAGCTACATGCACGCCCATGTCAATCACTAACAAACTCACGCATGCACTGACTCTTGACTCGGCTAGCACCACACACACATGCAGCTACAGCCTCACATACTCTAACTAATTCTGACTTGGCCAAATCACTTGGCTCAACCTGAATGAGCAGCCCGTCACGCTCCAGCCACGGTCGCATCTTGCCGCATCACACGGCGTTGCCTTATCGCATAGCAACATCGACATTTCCTCGTGCTCGCCGCGTCGCACGGCAGCCTGACATCTCATCTTCTCCGCGTGCCTCCGCTGAAGCTTCACCAGACTAGCTACACTCTAACCTATCCTACATGCACAACGAAAGCAAACTAAATATGCAGATACATGGAATCAAGATTAAGTCTAACATTCACCCCCTAATCTTGATTCTCCTATCATCAACGCAGATCACCCACAACCACTTGCCAACGTCATCCCAGCGCCGTGCACCTTGTCGTGGACGACGCCGTCGCAGCGCCGGACACCCCCATGCACCATCTTGTCGTGGTCGACGCCGTCGCAGCGCCGGACACCACCATGCACCATCTTGTCGTGGTCGACGCCGTCGCAGCGCCGGACACCACCATGCACCATCTTGTCGTGGTCGACGCCGTCGCAGCGCCCATCACCACATCGTCCTGCCGCACGCAGCGGCCACCTCATGATGTGGATGACGCCTTCGCAATGCCGATCACCACGCCCTCTTCTCCACATAACGGCCTCCTCCTTGCACGGCCGGCCTCCATCTCACATGGAGTCCACCGCGCCATCGTCGTCGCCGAATCGACGAGGCTCTGATGCCAATTGTTGGCGCCGCCTCACCTCGCAGCGCCACTTCTTCTTCTACCTTGAGCTGCCTCACACAACTCTCCATCTCTCTCAAGCTACTCTTCTCCTCGGTGGCTTCCCACAAGAACACTCACACACACACAACGCACGCATATACCAAGGAAGAGGAACGGCTTTGCCAGAGACACTCCCTTGGTGAACCACAATGGCTACATGGTTTCTCTGCTCAGCCCTCTCGGCCTCACTTCATTACTCAGTATGCAACATGTATATATACATCAGGTGCTGGACTCACGCACGCACTACCAGCCACCTTAACCGGCCACTAACAGCACCCTCCACGCACTAACCCATTCGCCAACTGACTAGCTACATGCACGCCCATGTCAATCACTAACAAACTCACGCATGCACTGACTCTTGACTCGGCTAGCACCAC
>NW_021191487.1:0-2707 GCF_002162155.2 Triticum dicoccoides | reverse complement strand
GTTTGTAGGACAGTAGCAAATTTCCCTCAAGTGGATGACCTAAGGTTTATCAATTCGTAGGAGGCGTAGGATGAAGATGGTTTCTCTCAAACAACCCTGCAACCAAATAACAAAGAGTCTCCTGTGTCTCCAACACACCCAATACAATGGTGAATTGTATAGGTGCACTAGTTCGGCGAAGAGATGGTGATAAAAGTTCAATATGGATGGTAGATATAGGTTTTTGTAATCTGAAATTATAAAAACAGCAAGGTAACTAATGATAAAAGTGAGTGTAAACGGTATTGCAATGATAGGAAACAAGGCATAGGGTTCATACTTTCACTAGTGCAAGTTCTCTCAACAATAATAACATAGATAGATCATATAACAATCCCTCAACATGCAACAAAGAGTCACTCCAAAGACAATAATAGCGGAGAACAAACAAAGAGATTATGGTAGGGTACGAAACCACCTCAAATTTATCCTTTCTGTTCTATCTATTCAAGAGTTTGTAGTAAAATAACATAAAGCTATTCTTTCCGCTCAATCCATCATAGAGTTCATACTAGAATAACACCTTAAGACACAAATCAACCAAAACCCTAATGTCACCTAGATACTCCATTTTCACCTCAAGTATCCATGGGCATGATTATACGATATGCATCACACAATCTCAGATTCATCCCACCAACACAAAGTACTTCAAAGAGTGCCCCAAAGTTTCTACCGGAGAGTCAAGAAAACGTGTGCCAACCCCTATGCATAGGTTCATGGGCGGAACCCGCAAGTTGGTCACCAAAACATACATCAAGTGGCACGTGATATCCCATTGTCACCATAGATAAACACAGCAAGACATACATCAAGTGTTCTCAAATAAAGACTCAATCCGATAAGATAACTTCAAGAGGGAAACTCAATTCATCACAAGAGAGTAGAGGGGGAGAAACATCATAAGATCCAACTATAATAGCAAAGCTCGCGATACATCAAGATCGTTCCATAAAGAGAACACAAGAGAGAGAGAGAGAGAGAAAGAGATCAAACACATAGCTACTGGTACATATCCTCGGCCCCAAGGGTGAACTACTCCCTCCTCGTCATGGAGAGCGCCGGGATGATGAAGATGGCCACCTGTGATGGGTTCCCTCTCCGGCAGGGTGCCGGAACGAGCTCCCGAGAGGTTTTTAGTGGCTACAAAGGCTTGCGGTGGCGGAACTCCTGATCTATCTTCTCTGTGGATGTTTTTGGGGTACGTGGGACTATATAGGCGAAAGAAGTCGGTCGGGAGGTGCTCGAGGGGCCCACGAGATAGGGGGGCGCGCCTAGTTGGGGGGCCTTCCTATCTTCTGGCCTCCTCGAGGCTCTTCTGACGTCAACTCCAAGTCTCCTGGGTGATATTCGTCCAAAAAAATCACGCTGCCAAAGGTTTCATTCCGTTTGGACTCCGTTTGATATTCCTTTCCTTCGAAATAATGAAATAGGCAATAAAACAGCAATTTGGGCTGGAATTCGAGCCGAGTCGAGCCAGCTCGACTCGCTAGAGCTCGTTTCGTTAACGAGCTAGCTCGACTCGACTCGTTACTATAACGAGCCTAAACCCAAGATCGGCTCGACTCGTATAACTCGCGAGCTGACTCGACTAGCTTGTTAAGCTCGTTTAAGATATAAACATAAAGCCCTCAAATATGATAAAAATGATTGTGTATATATTAAACATATATATCACTATACAATTGTAATCTTCTTGTAACGCGTGAGTCTCCTAGGAGGCTAGGCCTTCAACTGCTCAGCCTTGGGTTGTGCGCTTGGGATGTACGCTGTTTAGTGGCTGATCTTTCTGTGTATCGGGAGTGGCTGGTCTATTGTATCGAGCCTAACGAGTTACACGAGTACTCGCGAGATTAGCTCGTTTAACTTGGTCTATAAACGATCTTAAACTAAAGCTCGGCTCGACTCGTTATTCTTCGAGTTCGAGTCAATTCGAGCCGAGTCACGAGCTACTTGTTTAGCTCGCGAGCTTCGAGCTTTTTTTCCAGCCCTAACAACAATATGGGATGGGCCTCCGGTTAATAGGTTAGTCCCAAAAGTAATATAAAAGTGTATAATAAAGCCCGTAATCATTCAAAACGATAATAAAATAGCATGAATGCTTCATAAATTATAGATACGTTGGAGACGTATCAGCATCCCCAAGCTTAATTCCTACTCGTCCTCGGGTAGGTAAATGATAAAGAAAGAATTTATGAAGTGTGAATGCTAGAGGTGCACAAGCTTGATCAATGATAATTTCAATCACCTTTACTAGCATCATTATATGTCATAACAGTAGTTCATCTCATAAAACTTTTCATGATCAAGTAACAAGCTATTCACATGTTAAAGCATAAACCATAAACTTTCTTGAAAACTAGCAAACTTCATTCTTAGTCATCAAACAATTGCAATTCATCCTATTTTCAGGAAGGGTCTATGTCAGAGCTTTGATTTAGCAAACTTCACATACTCAACCATCATATAGTCTTCTACAATTGCTAACACTCACGCAGTACTTGTGGTTATGAAGTTTTAATAAGACACAAAGAAGGATAGGGGCTTATAATGTTGCCTCCAAACGTATTCACCTTTGGGTGATGTCAACAATAATAGTTCAAGCTAACGTACATCCAATTGGATATATATATCAAGATCACCCTAACACAAAGTGCTTGCCAAAGGA
>NW_021191486.1:0-1633 GCF_002162155.2 Triticum dicoccoides | reverse complement strand
CTTGGCCTCAGTCGGTGTCTTCCGTTGGATGGACCTGCTGTTGCCGGCACCCTTGCTGCTCTCCACCGACGTGCGGCTCGGCTCCCCTTTGCCTCCGGTAGACAGAATCGACTCCTGTGTGCGTAAGCCCATTCGTTCCTCTCTGCCCTGTTCTCATGCACGCCTCTCTTGAAGATCGAAAGAGTGGATCTTGCTCATCTCGACAACCTTACAGGGTTCTGTCGGATGATGCTTCTTCAAGAACGATGAAGCCCATGTCCAGACCTACCCATCTCGATCTAGATAGTTATTCATTCTTTGTCGTCCGGTATGCAACACTGCTTAATTAAAATCTTCAGTTTCATTATATCTAGTAGAGTTACTCATGTAAATGAGCACACTATCATGTCCTGAATTTCAGGATGGATTACAGTGACGTGAACGCCAAACAGCAGGGTTCTCCCATGCCTCATCTCCTCCGTTGAATGCGCTCCAGTGACCACTTCGTCTCCCGCTCCGGGCTAGGTAAGCCATGCCATCCCTCTCCTCCTTGTGCTTTCTCTTCTGCTGCCCACGGCCATCCACATTGAGTCATGGTCATGCCATGGCAATTTCTATGTTGTGCTAGCTGTGACTTGTGACGCCAAACACTTGCGCCTCTCGTGATGATTCTGGTGCAATTGCTAGTGTCACCGTTCTAGTGGATTTTTAGCTCTGTTTTTTATCTAGCAGTCATGATATGATTGTTTGATTCCTGGGTTCATGTACATCTGTCAAATTCTGCCATGGTTCTGTCCTAGGTACCCAAGCAGTGCACTTCCTCATCAAGGGTTGTCCTTTAGGTTTCATATAAATTGGCAGGTTCAAATATGATCTTCAATCTTTTACTCCTGTGCTTTTCATAGCACCTCTAGCTTTTAATTGTACCTCCCCTTCTTTGAATCGCATGATACTATTTTATTTTGAGTTTTTCGAGGGGCCTTTGTTTAGGACAGCCACACAGAAGAATGAACAAACACTGCTACTTTAGCAGAACTATAATTTTTCTGATATCCTTGTCATTCCTGTATATCCTATTGGATACTATTTCTAATTCGCTTGTGTATCTACAGGCCATTCCTGTCAATGCTTCCCTCCTCCGTCGTCCGGCTCGGCTTCCGCTGTGCCTCCAGTGAACAAGTTCTTCCACTCCTGCTTCCACTCTGCTCTTTCTCTCATGCAAGTGCTTGCGGCCCACGGTAATCAAGCCATGGTGAATCTTATGCTGGCCATCGTGCCATGGCAAGTTATAGTGTTCGTTTATTTTCCATGCTTTCCCTGTTTGTTAATTGCAGTATCTTACATGTACTTATGCCCTCTTTTCCAGTGGGTAATCGTTTGATCCAAGGGTAAGATTTGCTCAAGAACCCACTGCAAGATAGCCGCAACAGTGTGCGTCCATTTCTGATTTCAGAAAAATACTCCATGTGCTGGTTTACCTCACCCTTTGAGATTTTAAATTTGATAAGTTGCTCCTCTCGATTGTAGGGCACTGCTGATGTTCTGGTCACCTTCGCCAGTCTCGGCAAGTTCGACAACAATGGGATATCCAAAGTAACGCAAACATAACACACATATACCTTGGTTCCCAGCAGCGCGATGACAATGGTTTGGC
>NW_021191485.1:0-1038 GCF_002162155.2 Triticum dicoccoides | reverse complement strand
GAAGGGCCTAGCTTGGAGAAGGATGAACATTGGAGCAAGAACAAGCATGGAGATGATGGCATGCGCAAGGGGAACAAGAACGGAGTTACAAGTGATGATTTCAGGACTTTGAAGCCACCATAATGGGTGCATGAAGCCTTGGACGAAATATACAAGATGCCACTTCATAAATTTCGTCCCGAGGCTATTCTAGGTGCTGCGTCACCTTATTATTGGGCCAGGCCCATGTAATTTCGAAATACATAAGTATAGGCTATTTTTAGAGTCCGTATGTGTGGGGAAACAAGAGATAGGGTTGATTTCGGACCCCTCCACCAAGGGCCACGAAATTCCCCCCCTCTTCCTCCATATATACAGCCCTTAGGGCATCGTTTAGACTTTGGGTTTTGTTTAGATTAAAAGTTCGCCATAGCTGCAACTTCGCGTACTTCGTTTGTGTTCAACGACGAGACAAAGGCGTCACAGAACCCCACCTTGATCAATAAAGCTTTCATCTTATATTCGCAATATCCAGATTGCAATCTCAGTTTCTTGCTTGTTCTTCGTTTGCTCGCAGGAAACAGACCCTCGTGGTCAGGTTGATCGTGCTCTGGTGTGGTCAATAACCTCTCGGAGTTGGTTTAGCGATTGCTAAGGCGCGACGTCCTCGCACGTTCGTAGTCGGATCGTCAAAGTCGACTTCCAACAAAGCGATATCCATCATCTCATCGAAAGACGGGACACCTTTGCCTCTATCAAGTGGTATCAGATTTCCAGGTTGCTCGGTGAGATTTTACAGTTTTTCGTAGTTTAGATCGAGTCTGTTCTTCATACCTACAGTCCACGAAAAAGCCACACAAAAAAAATTAGGGTTAGTTCATCATATCCGAACCAATCTGAGCCTTTGCATAATCTTTTTAGGGTTTTGCTTTGTTGAATTTGCGGTTGCATCGTCGGTCTAGTTGCTGGTCTTAGCGTCTAGTCTTTTAGAGTTTCGAGTTCTGGTCATAAGTTGTCACGCCGCCGCCGCACCATCATCATCGCCCCTGCCATCTACCA
>NW_021191484.1:0-2010 GCF_002162155.2 Triticum dicoccoides | reverse complement strand
GTTGGACTATGTCCATACGGCTAAGAATCTGGCAGATCCCTTTACAAAAGGGCTATCACGTGTTGTGATAGATAATGCATCGAGGGAGATGGGTATGAGACCCACATGAGTTGCCATGGTGGTAACCCAACCTATATGATCGGAGATCCCGTGAACTAGGACCTGGGAAAACAAGCCAGTGGTGAACTGAGGAGAGTAACTATACTAACCCACTCCGTTGGAGATGCAATACTCTCGATACTGTATGGTAGGATGACTACGGTCTCAATGTGTTCCAAAGCTTATAAAAGCAAGATGCTGTCCTACAGAGCGATCTTTGGAGGAACACACCTATATGAGCCCGACTGCTGGTCACAGTCTATGAGATTGGGGTGATCTCTAGTAAGCTCATGAATAGGCCAGGAGTGTGACTTATATGCTCCACCCGAGGGGTCAGCCTTCGGCAGCCTAGTACTAGTAAGACATGTAGTGAAACTTCTTTACGCCAAACTGACAATTCCAGGCATAGTCCATTGTTCAGTTGTGAAGGAGTGTAGCCACTTGTTCTAGGTGAAGTTCAACCTTAACAGGTCTTTACTGAAACACTGGTATATCGAAACAACAATTGGAACAGAGGACACAATGGGCCCTCGAGATCTGGTGGGGGATTGCTGAAATCTGAGATGGGCTCTAGGCCCATATTGCAATTTCTGAAAAATCTCTAAGGGCCCATGTGGGTTATATGGCACTAGGTGTGGTGGGAAGTTTAGTCCCACCCCGGAAGTGGAAGGAGAGTTGGAGTGGTTTATAAGGGTTTCTCTTCTACATGCTATTGGAGCTTGAGAAGAGAAGAGGCCCTCGCGCACTCCTCCTCCGCCGCCCGCCTCGCCACGCCACGCCTCGTCACGACGCACCGCGGGTTGCGGGATTGAGCCGAGCCGAGCTCACACCTACGCGCTTATTTTTGCCAGTCACTAACGGAGAGTTTTCTGACAGCTAGGCCACGATCTGAGACGTCGGATCGTGGGCTGTCACGGACTCGGACGTGGGTCGAGCCCACGTCTCTCCACGCGGCTGCGCCTATAAGTATGCGGTGTCTCCTAACCCTAGCCGCCACGAACAGATCACATCTGCTCATGCGCACGCCCACCATCGTTCCTTTGCTGCTGCTGCCGCCGGTGACTCCATCCCGTCCGCCACGTACACGGTCGACGGGAGAGCAGGTCTCCGAAACCACGCCCTTCTGGTTCCTGTACGGGGTGAGGGGCGAATAGGTTTTTGGGCAGCGATTACGCGACTGCTCGCTTCCGATCATCTACTTCCTCTACGTCCGCATCGCCTTCGTCATCACCATGTCCACCGACGCCAACCGTGCCGCCGCCGAGAAAGCTGAAGCCGACAAGAAGGTCGCCGAGGACGCCGCTGCTGCCACCAAAGCCGCGGCCTCTGCGTGGCCTACTGGAGGGTATAACTCGTTTATCCCGCTCCTGATTATTTTCATATTAGCAGTACTAGCAGTATGTGTAGATTTGTCTACTGTTTGCTTAGCACGTGCATGTTTAGATCAGAGTCAGTACGTCATCAACTGTCAGGACCCCGACTCAATGCCACATCGATCTAGCATGTAACACCTCATATCACTTTGCGGCCTCACGCACGGTATTCCCACGGGTGTCGCCTTACTTTTGCCCGGGACCGTTTGCGCCTTTTGGCACACGTATATGACAGTGTCGCTAGCATCCATATGATAAGGAGCCCGGGCTGACATGGCTAGTCGTAAACCCAAAGTGGCACAGACTTACAGGGACAGGCATCCATGACCCAGCATCGAACGTGTCGGTCATCAGCGAGTGAATCCAGGCTGTAGCACTGGGCTAGCAGGACTCCGGTGAACCGGGCTGTAGCGGGCTAACAGGACTCCGGTATTCATCGCGTGACATTTCCCCGAAGGGACAGACACAGGAACGAAGAAGGACACATGCCGGCCAGCCTAAGTGTTCCGGAGCAGTAGCAAGCTACCATGGCTCGGTG
>NW_021191483.1:0-1008 GCF_002162155.2 Triticum dicoccoides | reverse complement strand
CCTCGGGGACAGAACCTGTCGCAAAGGGCATCGATACACAAGCATCACCAAACAATGTGCAACAATATGATGCATGCATGAAACATGGCAATATGAGTGTATTGGGCTAATGCAACTAAAGCCAGAAGGGTTTGAACAAATTTGAATCAAAGATTCAAATTCCAAATTCAAATATGGCCTTTTAAAGTGCCTTTTCTTGTTCTGCTTAAAACATCAATTTAACTTGTTTGATCATGCATGAAAATAGTACAGATGGATAGATTGGATTTTTCTGATCATTTTTCATATATAATTTGTCCAATTTGGAGTTACAGAATAAAAGTTATGAATTTTTGAAGTTTAAATAATATTCTGGAATTTCCTGATTTAAATTAAATCCAGAAAATCAATTACTGCGTCAGCCTGACGTCAGTGTGACGTCAGCAGGTCAACGGAACTGGTCCAGGTCAAACCTGACAGTGGGTTCCGCATGTCAGGGTGATTATTTTAATTAAAACTTAATTAAAACTAATCCTGTTTAATTAACAGGGCTGGGCCCCAGCTGTCATTGACTCAGGGGAGTCAACCAGGGCCCACCCGTGGTCAAACCCGAGTCGGCTGCACCGGCGTTTAGCCGCCGGCGAGCCCGACGCGGCGGCGGAAGTGGTTTTGGTCATTTCGGCCACCAAACGGACTGCGGAGACCACCGGAGTGGAGCTGAGGCCAACCCGCAGCTCTTGGCGGAGCCCGTTGGGGTCGGGGTGGCCGGAGTCGACGGCGGCGAGCTCGGCTGCGGCCGCCGGGGTTCGGTCGTGCACGGGAACGGTGCTGGAGCTCGAAGTCGAGCAAAGCGAGGCGCTAGGGATGCTCTACGGGGTCTTGCGAACTTGTTGGACTCGCCGGGGTGACCAAATGGTCACCGGAGCTGCGTCGACGGCGAGCTCGGCGACGGCGGAGGTTCGGCCGTGGTGGGGAGGTGGCTACGGTGAGGGAACGAGGGGAAGGAGAGGGGGAAACGGTGGCGTAGCT
>NW_021191482.1:0-1173 GCF_002162155.2 Triticum dicoccoides | reverse complement strand
AAATTGTGAGTGTTGATGACCGAAACGTAAACGCACCACGGGGTTCGTAAATTGTGGAAATCACTCCAGGACCCCCGAAACTAAGTAATAGTCCAAGAAATGGGCCAAAAATCGGCCCAAACTGCGATTGTTGATGACATACATGTAAGCGCACCTTGGGGTTCAACAACTATGGAAATCTCTTCGGGACCCCAAAACGGTGAGTAATAGTCCACGAAACGAGTCAGAATCGACAAAAACCATGAGTGTTGATGACCGATACGTAAACGCACCCCGGGGTTTGTTAATCAAGGAAAGCACTCCGGGACCCCAAACCTGTGAGTAATAGTCCATGAAACGGGCCAGAATCGGCCAAAACTGCGAGTGCCACAAAACGATCCCGAATCGGCCGAAACTGTGAGTGTTGATGATCGACACGTAAACGCACCACGGGGTTTGTTAATTGCGCAAGTCACACCGGGACCCCAAACAGTGAGTAATAGTCCACGAAACGGGCCAGAATCGGCCACAACTGTGAGTGTTCATGACCGGCACGTAAACGCATTTTGGGGTTCAACAACTATGGAAATTGCTTCGGGACCCCTAAATGTTGAGTAATAGTCCTCGAATCGCGTCAGAATTGGCCCAAACTGTGAGTGTTGAGGACAGACACGCAAACGCACCCCGGGAATTGTCAATCATGGAAATCGCTCTGGAACGCCAAAATGGTGAATAATCGTGCACGAAATGGACCAGAGTCGACCAAAATTGTGTGTTGATGACTGACATGTAAACGCACCACGGAGTTCGTCAATCGTGGAAATCACTGCGGGACGCCCAAAACTAATTAATAGTGCAAGAAACGGGCCAAAATCGGCCCAAACTGCGATTGTTGATGATCGACACGTAAGCGCACCATGGGGTTCAACAACCATGGAAATCGCTTTGGGGCCCCAAAACGGTGAGTAATTGTCGACGAAACGGGCCAGAAGAGGCCCAAAATGCGAGTGTTGCTAACCGACACATAAACGCACCCCGGTGTTCGTCAATCATGGAAATCACACCGGGACGCCAAAACAGAGTAATAGTCCAAGAAACGGGCCAGAATTGGCAAAAACTATGAATGTTGATGACAGACACGTAAGTGCACCTTGGAGTTCAACAACCATGGAAATCGCTCTGGGACCCCAAAGC
>NW_021191481.1:0-747 GCF_002162155.2 Triticum dicoccoides | reverse complement strand
ATCATCAAAACCATGAGGTATTTTTTAGAAGAAAATTGGTATATAACTGTCAGACTGTCAGTATCTACTATCTAATACTAAATTTGATGAAATTGCACTTCTTGAAATCTGCAGTTGTGTTGCAATTTCTTATTTGCGCATTTGAAATCTTATCTATCTTGCTTGTTAGGTACAGATTGCACTCACAGTTATAAATTTTTGCAGATGCACAATCATGATAATCTAGACTTAGCACCATGATGCGCATAAGGGTTGTGTGACGATCCTTGTATAAGTTCTGTACTAACATGTTGTTCTTTTAGAGTTTATAATATTTTGAAGTGGACAAACTGAAGATTGGCTTTTTTAAGTGCAAAAACTGAAGATACATGCTACGTTATTGTGCAAAACATTTACATTAACTCTGTGTAAGTGCAAGTGATGAAAATCTGCTCTCCTTATGAGAAAAAATTGAATACATGCCCTGTTTATCTGAAGAATTGAATGAAAATTGGCCCCGAAGCATTTTCTTGACTAAACTGTGCTCGTAATCCAATTTATGGCCTAATCTACTCAGATTTTACTCAATGACCATGTGCCCAGAGAAAAGGGGAAGAACAGAAGAGGAGGAAGAGCGTACCACGTCTGTAGTCGGGCTAAGCTGTCGCCGGTGACGGTGGAGACGAGGCTGGCTGACCGACCCGGGGCAGCGGCGTCGGGGCGGGGTCGAGGCGGCGTCGGGGCGGCGTCGGGGCGGTGGGGCGGCGT
>NW_021191480.1:0-1164 GCF_002162155.2 Triticum dicoccoides | reverse complement strand
TCTACAAGATTAAGCAAGACCTCAAAGAAGGAAGTCCCTCATCCTTCACTATTGCTGATGATGGCGCCTTGTACTTCAAAGGCCGCCTAGTGGTGCCATGTAAGAAGGAAAACCTGAATATGACTCAGGAGGTTATGAAAGAAGCTCATGATACGCCTCTATGTATCCACCCTGGTAGTACAAAGATGTACCAAGACATCCGCCAGAGATTCTGGTGGTCTAACATGAAGCAAGACATTGCTCGTTATGTTGCTGAATGTGACGTTTGCCGTCGTATCAAAGCAGAACATCAAAGGCCTGCTGGAACTCTGCAACCTATATCTATTCCTGAATGGAAATGGGACCATGTCGAGATGGACTTCGTTACTGGATTTCCCAAATCGCAAAAGGGTAATGATGCTATTCTTGTCGTCATTGACCGACTTTCTAAAGTTGCACATTTTCTAGCTGTCAAGGAAACGATCACTGCTAGTCAGCTGGCAAACCTCTACATGACCAGAATTGTCTCGCTTCACGGTATTCCATTGGTAATTAGTTCAGACCGTGGCAGCTTATTCACTTCAAGATTCTGGGCAAGTTTCCAAGAATCTATGGGCACTCATCTGTCTTTCAGCACTGCTTTTCATCCTCAGTCACAAGGGCAAGTTGAACGTGTCAACCAAGTTCTCGAAGACATGCTTCGAGCTTGTGTTATATCCTTCGGCAAGAAATGGGAGGAATCTCTCCCGTATGCTGAGTTCTCTTATAATAATAGCTATCAAGCTAGTCTGAAGATGGCCCCCTTCGAAGTGTTATATGGACGAAAGTGCCGAACCCCTCTGAACTGGTCAGAAACGGGGGAACGTCCACTCTTTGGTCCGGATATTATCCAACATGCCGAAGAGCAAGTCCGCATTATTCGCGAGAATCTCAAGACTGCTCAGTCACGCCAGAAGAGTAATTACGACCGTCATCATAAAGACATGGTCTATCAACCTGGCGAAAAGGCCTATCTTCGAGTTACACCAATGAAGGGTGCTCACCGCTTCGGGATCAAGGGCAAGCTAGCTCCTCGCTATATTGGCCCATTCACTATTCTGGAAAGGCGTGGAAAGGTGGCATATCAACTGGAGCTTCCGCCGAACCTTTCTCAGGTTCACGATGTGTTCCATGTATCACAGCTCC
>NW_021191479.1:0-1792 GCF_002162155.2 Triticum dicoccoides | reverse complement strand
CAGTTTCTCTTTGCATCGGCAATGGCCCGACCTAGATCATCAGCGGGCTCATCTGATGCCTCTTCTTCAGCTTCTTTCTGCATTTCCGGCTCAGCTTCTTCCCCATTGTTGTATCATCGTATTCAGGGAACCCATGGCCAGGATAGCCGTCGTCGTCCTCTTCTTCTTCATTGTCTTCCATCATAACCCCTATTTCTCCGTGCTTGGTCTAAACATTATAGTGGGGCATGAAACCGGATTCAAATAGGTGGACATGAATGGTTCTTGACGTAGAGTAACTGTGACCATTCTTACAGCCAGCACATGAACAAGGCATAAAACCATCCGCCTGCTTGTTTGCCTCAGCGGCAAGCAGAAAAGTATGCACGCCATTAATGAAATCGAGAGAGCATCTGTCATCATACATCCATTGTCGGCTCATCTTCATCACACAACACCGAATAGACCAAATTAATACAAGTTCATACATAAAGTTCATATACAACACTTAATTAAATGCAACATACAAATAACTCTCTAGCTAAAGAATTTAAATGCAACAACAAATGCGATGAAGATCGCAACTAAGGTAACAATTGAGATACCAAGCCACACTATCAATGGCATATTTTCTAATCTTTCTAATCTTCAACCTCATTTTCTCGATCTTGATCTTGTGATCATCGACGACATCGGCAACATGCAACTCCAATTCCATCTTCTCCCCCTCAATTCTTTTCAATTTTTCTTTCAAATACTCGTTTTCTCTTTCAACTAAATTTAACCTCTCGACAATAGGGTCGGTTGGAATTTCCGGTTCACATACCTCCTAGATAAAAATATCTATGTCAACTTGATGGGCATAATTTGTCATAAACACGAAATGCAACAACTAGTTTTAAAAGAGAATATACCACATCCGAATCATAAAGGACGAGGGCCGACGGGGACGGATATCAAAACCATGGCACTATGTATAACAAACAACATACGGGTAAGATAATTATACGAGTAACTATATATCCAAATCACACAAACATCAATTTGGTAATGTAAAACATTCATGAACAGGAGCCTCACCACAAGGTGGTGCCGGCGACGGGACGGTGCGGGCGATCGACGGTGGTTACGACGGAGATTTAGAAGGCACTAAGTAAACCACACCTACATATGCAAACTAAGTGTTATTTTTGACCTCAAATTGCATATAAATCAAATACTAGCAAATATAATTCCTCCCAAATTAATCACTATACAAAGCATTGCAAGAGCTAATCTAGCAATGAGAGTTGAAAGGACAAAGTTGCTAACCTTTATGATCATTTGAATGGATGGGGGCCTTCAAATCTTGACAAATTTTGGGCAAAATTTGTGAGGAGCTCGAGGAAGAGAGGGGAAGAACAGAGGATGTGAGGGGAAAGGGGAAGAACAGAGTGGCTCGGCTGGACGAAGGGTTTATGTAGGTCGACCTATAGTACCGGTTCGTGGCACGAACCAGTACTAAAGGTGTTGGAGGGGCCCTAGATTGACAACACCCTGCCACCACCCTCTTTAGTACCGGTTCGTGGCACGAACCGGTGCTAAAGGTTCGACACGAACCGGTACTAATGAGAACGGCCGGCTAGCCATTGGAACCGGCACTATCGGACACATTAGTGCCGGCTTAAAATCAAACCGGCACTAATGTGTCTCATATTAGGTCCTTTTTCTACTAGTGACTAGCTAGTTGTAAGCTTATGTGCATGTTGGTTTCTGATAACTGAAATCAGAGGGGAGTGATCCTCTTTATCAAAAAAGAAGAAGAAAATGAAAG
>NW_021191478.1:0-1291 GCF_002162155.2 Triticum dicoccoides | reverse complement strand
GGAAGCCCAACGTGGGTGTCGGCCACGACCTACCTAATCACCTAAGCCTCCAGTCCAGGTTTATCGCCTATCCAGGTTCCATCCGCAGGGAGTCCGGCCGAGGTTTCCCATACGGCCCCGAACGATGTGAACAGGGTTCCCGAGATACCTAACGGGTATTCGGTACACCGTGCCACGTACCTACCGCATCACAGCCCACCCCTACGGTCAGCGCTGTCCACGGCCTCCAGTAGGCTACAAACACCAGAAACTACTTGCAACTCCTGGACGGAGAACTAGGGTGAATAAGAAGCCGAGAGGGTCCATTAGTTTCGGGCCCAATGCATGGTAGTAGCTGATTCTTAAATCACACATACAGATCTCAGTGCTTAAGGTCGGCTTCAATGAAACAACCCACCATGTACTCCTACATGGCCTCTCATCGATACCTTTACCAAATCGTGTTCACCACACCACTCTCATTACCGCCATAAACATTTCACTCTAGCCCATCACCCAGATGAACCAGACCTGACACGACTCTAAGCATAGCAGGCATAGCAAGGTAGGAACAACACATACGTATGGCTCAAACAACTCCTACACATGCTAGTGGGTTTCATCTAGTTACTGTGGCAATGACAGGTCATGCAGAGGAAATGGGTTCAACTACCGTAGCACACAGCAGTTTGAAACGCGTTGTCTTAATGCAGTAAAAGAGAGCAGGAGCGAGAACATGGGATTGTATCGATATGATCAAATGGTTGGTTGCTTGCCTGATGGTTCGATGCACTGATACGGTTCTTCGTTAGGGTAATCACGGTACTCCTCGGAGGCAGAACCTGTCGCAAAGGACACCGATACACAACCATCTTCAAACAATGTGCAACAATATGATGCATGCATGAAACATGGCAATATGAGTGTGTTGGGCTAATGCAACTAAAACCAGAAGGGTTTGAGCAAATTTGAATCAAGGATTCAAATTTCAAATTCAAATATGGCCTTTTAAGGTGCTTTTCCTTGTTCTGCTTAAAACATCAATTTAACTTGTTTGATCATGCATGAAAATAGTACAGATGGATAGATTGGATTTTTCTGATCATTTTTCATATATAATTTGTCCAATTTGGAGTTACAGAATAAAAGTTATGAATTTTTGAAGTTTAAATAATATTCTGGAATTTCCTGATTTAAATTAAATCCAGAAAACCAATTACTGCGTCAGCCTGACGTCAGTGTGACGTCAGCAGGTCAACGGAACAGGTCTGGGTCAAACCTGACAGTGGGTCCCGCATGTCAGGGTGATTAT
>NW_021191477.1:0-1261 GCF_002162155.2 Triticum dicoccoides | reverse complement strand
GTTTTTATTGCTCTACGTGATGCACGTTTGTTTGGTAACCTTGGGAAGTGCACCTTTTGCACCGACCGAGTATCTTTTCTTGGCTATGTTGTTACTCCACAGGGAATTGAAGTTGATAAAGCCAAGATTGAAGCTATTGAGAGTTGGCCGCAGCCCAAAACGGTCACACAAGTGAGGAGTTTTCTTGGCCTCGCTGGATTCTATAGGCGTTTTGTGAGAGATTTCAGCACCATTGCTGCACCTCTCAATGAGCTTACAAAGAAAGATGTGCCTTTTCTTTGGGGTACCGCACAGGAAGAAGCCTTCACGGTATTGAAAGATAAGTTGGCACATGCTCCTTTACTCCAACTTCCTGATTTTAATAAGACTTTTGAGCTTGAATGTGATGCTAGTGGAATTGGATTAGGAGGTGTGTTATTACAAGATGGCAAACCTGTTGCATACTTTTCTAAAAAATTGAGTGGGCCTAGTCTGAATTATTCTACTTATGATAAAGAATTATATGCTCTTGTTCGGACTTTAGAAACATGGCAACATTATTTATGGCCCAAAGAATTTGTTATACATTCTGATCATGAATCTTTGAAACATATTAAAAGTCAAGCTAAACTGAATCGTAGACATGCTAAATGGGTTGATTTCATTGAGACTTTCCCTTATGTCATTAAACACAAGAAGGGAAAAGAAAATGTTATTGCTGATGCATTGTCTCGTCGCTATACTATGCTTTCACAACTTGACTTCAAAATATTTGGTTTGGAGACCATCAAAGATCAATATGTGCATGATGCTGATTTTAAATATGTAATGCAGAATTGTAAAGAAGGAAGAATGTGGAACAAGTTTGTTGTTAACGATGGATTTGTGTTTCGTGCTAACAAGCTATGCATTCCAGCTAGCTCCGTTCGTCTTTTGTTGTTGCAGGAGGCGCATGAAGGAGGATTAATGGGACACTTTGGCGTGAAGAAGACGGAGGACGTACTTGCTACACATTTCTTTTGGCCAAAGATGAGACGGGATGTTGAGCGTTTTATTGCTCGCTGCACTACATGTCAAAAAGCTAAGTCACGACTCAATCCTCATGGTTTATATATGCCTTTGCCTGTACCTAGTGTTCCTTGGGAGGATATATCTATGGACTTTGTTTTAGGTTTACCTCGAACAAAGAAGGGGAGGGATAGCATATTTGTTGTCGTGGATAGATTCTCGAAAATGGCACACTTTATACCATGTCATAAAAGCGATGATGCTGTTAATGTTG
>NW_021191476.1:0-2821 GCF_002162155.2 Triticum dicoccoides | reverse complement strand
TAGTACGTGCCATCGAGCATGCATGCATGCGTGCGTGCTCTCAGCTGCGCGCACGGAGAGCGTTCGACGATGTGCTCCGGTCCTTCTCCGGCTGCATGCAAGCATAATTATCAATTAATCAACCCGGTCAGTTATTGTCCATCCATGGTGCCGCAGCATCCAAGACGTGTGCATGCCATGCTGCCGGCCATTTCGTTGGAGTAAAGTCTGAAATAAACCCTGACTTTATAGAGGCTGGCGTAAACAAACCTTCACCTTTAAATTCCTGAAATTGATACCCTAACTTCTAGATCCCGGTCTATTCTAATCCTACGCATGTTTGGCTCATAGGGAAAAGAAACAATCTCAGCCGGGTTCATCCGCTACCCTCACTGACGGTATGGGGCCACAAGCCACTTTAATCTCTTCCCTCTTATCTTCTTCTTCCTCTATCCTCTCTTCTCCACTGCCGATCCCTTTTTCCTCTTCTACTAGGTTCGCCGAGCCGCGCACTTGTTGGCGCCGACAGCCGAGATGACCTTGTCTGGGCCGACGACTGGAGATGGCGGCTGCTGCACATGGAGCTCGGACATGGAGCTGGCCATCTAGCACGGGGCCATGGTGTTGGCGTCCAATTGATGTCCGCTGAGATGAGCGACGCACAGGCAAGCGTGGAAACGGCCGGCGGCGCGTAGCTACGAGCAACTGCATAAAGCAGGTGCCGTCGGGCACGAAACCGAAGCACGGCTCCGTGGCTGCAAACGGTGGCGCGGGTAGCGAGCAACGCACCGGCCAACGGCGGGATGGTCCCATGGACGTGCGTACGTGCATGCGTGTGCGCAGACGGACGTGAGTGTAGCCTACGGGACGTCGGCTTGGCGCTGCAAGGCTTGATGGCGTCGGCACCGTTGCCTCCAGCTCGTCCGGAATGGCGTCGACGGCCGAGCCGAGCCCGTCCCGCACGCTCATCTCGTCTGACGTACGAGTCCGCCTGCAGCACGCTGTAAAGCTTGGTGAGAAGAATCCCACAGGCATCGATGGTCATGTCCCTGACCACGGTCTCCATCGGGTCGGGCTTGTCCAGGTGTAGCACGCTGTTGAGCAGTTCGTCAGCGCCGCCGGCCGCTGCACATGGTTGGGCAGTGAACTTGTGAAGAGATGCATTTGACAGGTGGGCCTACGTAGTAAGTCGCCGTAGAAACTAATCCTGGCTTGGATCGTGCCTTTACTATTACACCAAAGAATTATTTTAGTCATGGAGGGTCGGGATTGACTGGGATTCGTAAATACGGGGTATCAAATCAGGGATTCAGAGGTGAGGGTCCATTTACGTCAGCCTCTACAATCTCAGGATTTATTTCAGACTTCACTCATTTCATTGCTTGTAGTACACCCATTTAAAATTCTCATAAAATGAAAATGGATGAGAAATCGACCCCGTGGTGAATTCGAGTGTGAAAACCCGACAAGCGCACCAAACCATGAACGACTTACAGATATCTTTCTCCTTTTCCCTTTCCCTCCCAATGGACGGCGACGGCGGTGGAGGGGCTAGACAGCCTTTGCATGCATATGCGAGACGGAGGCAACTTGATCCGGAACGGCTTCGTAAACAAGTGTGATGGCGGCGGCGGAGTTGTACTCAACCGATGTGGACAAAGTGTCAACCATGTCTGCCGTTAAGCTGTGGGCACTCCCTTGCTCTCCACTACGTGACCTCGGATCTTTAAGACACCCAAACCAAGTGGACTGTAACTTCAAACCCAACAACATGAAATGTCCGTGCAACCAAGAAAAAAAACCAACCTAGCTAAAGGATAACATGAAGCCGCAGAGAGAGAGAGAGAGACTCCCACGCCACCCGCCGGCCTAGTGCCGCCGCCCTCACCGTCCGTCGCTTGATTACCACATGGACAAACCGAGAGCAAGTTCCTCCGCCCGCGCTGCCGCCTATCCAGCGGGCCTACATGCAACATTGCAAATCCACGTCTCACAATTTCTGCCAAAGGGAAGATGAACAGACAAAAAACAAATCATCTCAACGCCGGCCGCCGGGCCACGTGTGTGAGCATGACCGTGGTGAGCGTCTCTTCCGATTTTGTAAGCATAAGATAACTCAGCAATCGAAAGTAGAGAAATGATGGCATGAGTATGTACAAGTGCATACGTTATGCACCAGTGCTGCGCATCGAGATCTAGCTAGCTAGGAGACGTACGTGTGCATGCATTGCATGTGATGTAAGTACGTCTAGGCCTCTAGCTAGGTAGTGCACGCGCACGCATCGACCCATCGACATGCCATTTCTTTTGCTGATTAATAATTGTACTCGATCATCAAACCTCGAACCCCATTTTAAGATCAAAATCCCTTTTGAGTCTGAGAGTGAAAACCCCAAAAGCGGACCAAACCATGTAGTATGACTTACGAATAGAGCGGCGAGCGCCTATGAGAATCAAACCCAGATTTTTAATTTGGATTCACAAGTTGATGGAGCTGCTGCATTCCCCGTCTTCACCACGGATGCAAGGCCAGTTCGATGGGCTGGAACGTCAACACCAGCTGCAGGTTGATGCCTTTCCGCATGCCTGTCCACGGATGCAAGGCCAGTTCAAAGTGTTTTTAGTAGTTTTTAGAACTCTAACACGAAAAGTGATAACTTTATGTTATTCACTCGAATGCATGAGTACATGGGTGCATGCTCGTGAGGAGCCATCATCAAAGTGACCCACGTTCATTCCTCCTTCGCTCTACATTGTTCCTTCCTTCCTTCCTTCCTTTCTTATCACGCGTCCATGTCGGCGACGTACGGGCAGGACCTCAATCGCCAGAGGCTCCCACGTC
>NW_021191475.1:0-1359 GCF_002162155.2 Triticum dicoccoides | reverse complement strand
GGAGTACTCTGCGCCGGTCGACCGGCCGAACGCCTAGCCGCCGGTCCTGTGTGAGCTGTCCGATTCTGCTGCTTGCAACCGTTTGATGGAGCACGTCTCTCCCATGCGCAATTATTTAATGTGTGTACGTATTTTGATTTGTAGCAGTGGTGGCGCGCGTTCGCCGGAGGGCTCGTAGCTAACCATCATTGGCTCACCGCGTCACTCCTCCTCTCAGGGCATCACCGACCGTCTACACCGGCCACCCGTGCAGCTCGCCGTGGGGATGTTTGTAGCATTGTCGTCTGCCCGTTCATAGCGTGACCTAGCCGACGTAGAAAAAAGCTACCTGGCCGTCGTCGCAGAATCCGTCGAATCAACGCCGAACCCTGCCATGGACACACGAGGCGAAATACATCGAAGCACCATCGGCCTATTGTCGTTCGCCGCACTCACAAAGCCGCTGGTGATCGGAGTACCGTCGTTGTTGATGCCTCCGCACGTGGTGGTCGCTATCGCAGCACCGAGTCATCGCCGTCCTAGCGCGCCGATCACCGCACCCTATGCACCGTCGCACGGCTCCGGCGCCGATCACCATTGCACCCTGTGCAACCAGCACCGAAAAATGCTACAACCAGCGGCCAAGAAAGCTACGAGGGCTGTCGTTTTTTGCTATAACCAGTGAAATTTAGGGCTGTGACCAGCGCGCAGAAGAGCTGCAACCAGCAACGAAAAATGCTACAACCGGCTACGACTTAGGTTGGCGGCACTCCTTGACAAGAGAATCACGGCTTGCGGTCTCGTCGTAGAAGTCGCCCACGGCCTTGACGTGCCAGCCCTGCTAGTGTTTTTGACAGGATGCACAAGATAACTAATTAAATCAGCCGATTGTTGTAGTATATAAGCAAAATCCACGCAGGTATACAACAAAAACAAATGAATCGATTGCAGATCTTCCAAAGAGAGACATATCACATATGCTACGACCTATACACAACAGAAATTATTTAATCTATGCTACGACTATCACATATGACGAACTGCAGCAAATAGATTAATGCGCGTATACAAGAATACGCGGCCTCGGCGGACATCACTAGCCGGATCTGGGACAAACTGGGAAAACGCGGTCATGTTTACGGCAGTGAGGTCATCTTCTACAAGAACAGTTATATGTTTAGTGAAAGTTAAACTTAAGGTTTAATATATATGTATGAAAAAATACCAAGATTATACGATAAATATTATTATAATCACCATAAATAGTGGCGGCCGCCTCCTCTTCCAAGAAAGAAAGCTAGGGTTCCTGCCTCTCGCCGGCCGCCTCAGGTCCGCCTCGTCCCCGGTGGCCTAGGGCCATGGAGGTGCGGTGGATCCTCA
>NW_021191474.1:0-1157 GCF_002162155.2 Triticum dicoccoides | reverse complement strand
GGACGGGCTTTGACCAGTGGACCTCCCCACCCGGTTGTGTTAGGTCAGCCCATAGGAACACTTTGGAGCAACATCCGGGCCAGACCCACAGCAAGATCCCCTTCGTGTAGACCCCACGCGTTCGTTTCCCCCCTCCAGGTGCCGGCGGCGGCGCCGTCCGTGAGGGGGGGCACACCCCGGACACGCGTGCCGGGCGTTTGCAACCGCCACAACACTTCCAGACTTGTGAGAGGCCGCCTACGCAAGATTTGGCGGCATGCTAGCCCCCGGAGGCCACCGGCCACAGCCGTAGACGCGCGAAGGGCAATCCGCGTAGAGGGAATTTTTCGGATACTTCTCCATCACCAAAAATTATGAAAAAATATCATTGTTCCTATAGCACATGTGCCCACGTCGTGCAAAAAAAACTCATGATTTTATCGCGCTCCGAGTATTTAGTAACATTGACGCCGCATTGTTACCGCAGAACGTCTACTACCGTGTCATCGCCGTCCGTGAGGGGGGGCCACGCACCGGAGACGCATCCCGCCTCTTCGGACATGCCACCACTCCACCCCGCACGTATGAGGGCCCGGTGCGACGCTCCGGTGGCATTGCTACCCCCAAGTGCCCCCGTCCCGCCTAACCCTGTAGCGTTTGACCACGGGATCTAACCCTTTGACTTTGCACGGACGGGCTTTGACCACTTCCTCCCCACCCGGTTGTGTTAGGTCAGCCCATAGGAACACTTTGGAGCAACATCCGGGCCAGATGTTGCCATGGGCCTATGGGCTGACCTTACACAACCGGGTGGATACATCTACTGCTCAAAGCCCGTCCGTGCAAAGTCAAAGCGTCGCACCGGGACCTCATACAAGCTGCGTGCCGGGTGCCTACGCCTGCCACCATGCTTATATAATTGTAGGAGGGCCACCGCAACACCTGGCGGCATTAATACCCCCAGGTACCCCGTCCCGTCTAACCCTGACACAGATGACCGCCGGGTCTATCCCTTTGACTTTCGCTGGACGTAGTTTGACCGGTGGACCTTTTCACCTTGTTGTCATAGCCCAGCCATAGCTACACCCCCAACACAGTCCCGGCACAACCCACCCCAAGATTCCCTCTGCGTCGGCCCGACATGGCCGTTTCCCCCCTCCGGGGCACGGCGGCATCGA
>NW_021191473.1:0-2677 GCF_002162155.2 Triticum dicoccoides | reverse complement strand
GCAGCGAGGAAGCTGGACTTGGAGCGAGGAAGCGTAAGTGCACAAGGTGTGGTGGGTCTGGTCATTTTGGTAAGTATTGTGATAACACAGTAGATCCAGCGTTCGGAGAGAGTTTCGATGAAGGCTTCGATGAAAATGTTGGTCAGCAGCCGGTTGCCTCAATAGATGATGAAAATGATGGTCAACAGCCGGTTGCATCAGATGAGGTTTTTGACGAGGTTCGAAATGATGATGGTCAACAGCCGCATGATTTTGACGATGATCCAAAATATCCTCCAAATAATGATTCAAGTGAGGCTCCAAATGATGTTCATGGTGATCCAAGTGAGACTCCAAATGATGATCCAAGTGAGGCTCCAAATGGTCACCAACCTTCTATTGTTGTGAGTTCTGCTAGGTATGTAAATCTTGCAAGGGTCAAATACTACTGTACATTTATCACTTGACACGATCTCATTACCCTTTATGTTTTGCACAACTCTATGATAGGTTTGAAGAAGACGCACAAGGTACCGACAACCAAGAGGAGAAGAGAAGAAGCAATGAGCACAAGGTGCACGAGGAGCAAAGTGATGGCAAGAAGCTCAAGGAACAGACAGAAGCACGAACGCTATATATGAATAATTATGAAACATTATGAATAATGTTGTATTTCTATTGGATGATGTTGGACCTATGTTTGAACTATGTTTGACATGATGTAATCTGTTGGATAATGTTTGAATGAGCACATGGTTTTTCCTTTTTTTGATTTTTTTGAATTTTGTTTTGCTCATTTGAATTCTGGTCAAACCTAACTTTGACCAAGATTTAAACAAGTCTAAAACATCAAAATGAAGAACTAAGCCTGGATCCTTCTTAGTCAATCCAAAATGAAGCTGTGGTGAGGTTTTTGAAATTTTCATGAAAAATATGCTAAAATGAGGGGTCCAAAGGTAGGGTAAACGGCCTCATTTCTAAGCAAGGTTTTTTTTGACCTTGTCTAAATCAGCCAAATAACTTTCCTAAACATATATTCTCTATATTCTATATATACGGGCTATGTGCGCTGGTTTTTCCATTTTTTGATTTTTTTTAAATTTGTTTTGCTCATTTGAATTCTGGTCAAACTTAACTTTGACCAAGATTTAAACAACTTTGACCAAGATTTAAACAAGTGTAAAACATCAAAATGAAAAACTAAGCCTGAATCCTTCTTAGTCACTCTAAAATGAAGCTGTGGTGAGTTTTTTGAAATTTTCATGTTTATTTCCCAAAACACTTCTCTTCACTTCATACAAGAGAGTTTGAGATACTCGAGATATCACACAATACATATGAACTTATCATTTAAATGTATGTAAACCTTGTTTATCAACTTAAATCATTAGTATATGACATAAGAAGACTATGTGCGCAGGTTTTTTATTTTTCTGATTTTTATTTAATTTATTATGCTCATTTGAAATCTGGTCAAACATAGTTTTGAATGCTCCAAACCCCTTCCAAACCCCGCTAACCCTAGCGCTGAACCAGGACCATTCATCTAACCATAGCGCTGAACAAGGGTCGTCAATCTGACCCTTCTAGAAGGAATCTGCGGGGAGGAGGGGGGCGATCCGCGAGATGCAATCTGATTGGCTGGGAGATTCTTTTTTTAAACAAATATCGGGCGCGCTGGATGGACCGTTGGGCCGTCTCCTTGTCTGGGCCTAACCGCAGTAAATAGCCCGTCTCAGCCTTTCCAGGCCTTGCATGCATGGGAGGCGGCGATGTGGGTTTGCATGCGCGGGAGGCTGCGACGTGCATGCATGCGAGTGAGGCGAGCGAGGCCAGCTAGGCTAGCGAGGCCAGCTAGGTGGTTCAGGGCAGCGAGTCAGATGCACCATCCGGTCAAAGAGCTATGCAATGATTCAAATGCACGCACGCGCCCCATGCATCGTTTTTGTGCAAAAATTTAAGAGTGCAAAACGTAACGGATACACACACGCGTACGGATACACACACGCGTTCGGATTCACACACGCACCATTCTCATCCTTTCTCTCTTCCTCTCCCACTCACAGGCCTATAAATGGGGTGCCTATCTTCCTCTCCCACCCATAAGCCAGATCCGATCCATTCTCTCCAACTTCAAACACCCAATCGACCGAGCCTTCCCCAAGCGAGACCATGCAGTTCAACGGGCCAACCTTCAGCCGTCCGCCTGTCGTGCCGGAGCTGCGCTACCCACCGGGCGTGCTCGTGGAGAGGGAGCTCCGTGTGTGGGCTATTTCAAGGTGGAGGGGTTCCGTCGAACTCACCCGCGCCTTCCACAGAGCCGGCTATGCCCACCCCCACGGGGCTCGCCGAGGATGTTCACCCTAAACGAGGTTCGTGATCGCGGCGGCATCCTCCTACTGCTCACGGTCACCTTCACCAACCCGTTTGACGCGCGCGAGCTCCTCGGCCAAATCTTTTGGTGCGGCTGCGAGGCCATCTTCTTCACCGTCTACAACATCTACACCAACTACGAGAGCATCTTCCCCACTCCATCTGGGATGCACTCCCTTCCCTATGATGAGGAGGAGGAGGTGTGAAGATGAAGACGGTGTTGAAGGGGCACACGCGGCCAAAGTGGAAGGAGGAGGTCAAGATGAAGATTGTTTCGTTTTTTATTTATTGCTTTTCTATGTCGTGTCGTGTCGTGTCATGTTTC
>NW_021191472.1:0-819 GCF_002162155.2 Triticum dicoccoides | reverse complement strand
CACATCTTTCTTCATCCAATTTTTTCCTACAGCATCATTGAACATCTGAAACTTACCAGCTCAACTTGAGAAAAAAATGGATAGGCAGGGACATTTGTGCTTTTTGCCATCTAATCTAATCTACCTCTGCTTGATTAACTATTGTTTTGGTTTTCACTTTGTGCTAGCCCATTAGATTAGTTGGTAAAGTACATGCTTCATCTTACATTCCCTACCTGTGTGTACATGCATTTGCAGGCTTTCAGGCCCTGACTAATTAACTACATTGCTGATCAGAGACCCTGCTGTTTACTGGGAGGTGGCAATACTACTGTGCTAGTGTGCTAGTACTGGTTTTTATTCTTTGGAACCTTCTACTTATGAAGCTCTCTCAAGTAAAGATTTTCAACTAGTACATTTTTGTATGGTGCAAAAGTCCAGCAGCACTAGAACTGAATTGATTGATCTATACATGTTGTAGGAGGAGCTATATCATTTTATCCATGGGGAAGGAGGAGAGGGAGGAAGGAGGAAGGAGGAGAGGTACCTGGGCGGGCGCGGCCGGTCATCGGAGGGGTTGGGGTTAGGGTTGGGGTTGCCGGCGGCAGCGTCAAAGGGATGGCTCGATTGGTCATCGGGGAGGCCTCCTGGGCGCCTCGGTTGGTCGTGGGGAGGCCGGCGGCCGTGGTCGTCGTCTTGCACCCCGTGCCCGGACTGGGGTAGAGGCGGCGCAGGGCAGGGAACGATGCGGGAAGGCTGTCGGCGACGGCGAGGTCGCGGAGGCGTCGGCTATGGAGGAGCTGCAGTGGTGGGGGGCGCGGGGGCGGCGGCGCATGTAGG
>NW_021191471.1:0-1329 GCF_002162155.2 Triticum dicoccoides | reverse complement strand
ATGCTCCTTTACTCCAACTTCCTGATTTTAATAAGACTTTTGAGCTTGAATGTGATGCTAGTGGAATTGGATTAGGAGGTGTGTTATTACAAGATGGCAAACCTGTTGCATACTTTTCTGAAAAATTGAGTGGGCCTAGTCTGAATTATTCTACTTATGATAAAGAATTATATGCTCTTGTTCGGACTTTAGAAACATGGCAACATTATTTATGGCCCAAAGAATTTGTTATACATTCTGATCATGAATCTTTGAAACATATTAAAAGTCAAGCTAAACTGAATCGTAGACATGCTAAATGGGTTGAATTCATTGAGACTTTCCCTTACGTCATTAAACACAAGAAGGGAAAAGAAAATGTTATTGCTGATGCATTGTCTCGTCGCTATACTATGCTTTCACAACTTGACTTCAAAATATTAGGTTTGGAGACCATCAAAGATCAATATGTGCATGATGCTGATTTTAAAGATGTAATGCAGAATTGTAAAGAAGGAAGAATGTGGAACAAGTTTGTTGTTAACGATGGATTTGTGTTTCGTGCTAACAAGCTATGCATTCCAGCTAGCTCCGTTCGTCTTTTATTGTTGCAGGAGGCGCATGGAGGAGGATTAATGGGACACTTTGGCGTGAAGAAGACGGAGGACGTACTTGCTACACATTTCTTTTGGCCAAAGATGAGACGGGATGTTGAGCGTTTTATTGCTCGCTGCACTACATGTCAAAAAGCTAAGTCACGACTCAATCCTCATGGTTTATATATGCCTTTGCCTGTACCTAGTGTTCCTTGGGAGGATATATCTATGGACTTTGTTTTAGGCTTACCTCGAACAAAGAAGGGGAGGGATAGCATATTTGTTGTCGTGGATAGATTCTCGAAAATGGCACACTTTATACCATGTCATAAAAGTGATGATGCTGTTAATGTTGCTGATTTGTTCTTTCGTGAAATTATTCGCTTGCATGGTGTGCCAAATACTATTGTTTCAGATCGTGATACTAAATTTCTTAGCCACTTTTGGAGATGTTTATGGGCTAAGTTGGGGACTAAACTGCTTTTTAGTACTACTTGTCACCCCCAAACTGATGGACAAACTGAGGTAGTCAATAGAACGTTGTCTACTATGCTTAGGGCTGTTTTGAAGAATAATAAGAAAATGTGGGAGGAATGCTTGCCTCATATTGAATTTGCTTATAATCGTTCATTGCATTCTACTACTAAGATGTGCCCTTTTGAAGTTGTGTATGGTTTCCTACCTCGTGCACCTATTGATTTGTTGCCTCTTCCATCTTCGGAGAAGGTTAATTTTGATGCTAAACAACGTGCTG
>NW_021191470.1:0-973 GCF_002162155.2 Triticum dicoccoides | reverse complement strand
AACAACTTGGCTAGCATGGAGATGGTGGAGAAGCTTTCTCTCACCACAAGACCACATCCACATCCTTACTACATCCAATGGTTCAACAACAGCGGCAAGGTTAAGGTAACACGTACTGTTCGTGTGCATTTTAGTATCTCTACATATGCTGATTATGTTGATTGTGATGTGGTACCTATGCAAGCATGTTCCTTATTACTTGGTAGACCATGGCAATTTGATAAAAATTCTGTACACCATGGTAGAAACAATCACTATACTCTTGTTCATAAGGATAAAAATATTACTTTGCTTCCTATGACTCCTGATTCCATTTTGAAAGATGATATTAATAGAGCTAATAAAGCAAAACAGGAGACGAATAAGAGTGAAAATCAGATTGTGGCAAAAGAATTTGAGCAACAAATGACGCCTAATAATAAACCATCTAGTGTTGCTTCTAAAATTAAATTGAAAAGTGCATGTTTATTTGCCACCAAATCTGATATTGATGAGCTAGATTTTAGCAAATCTGTTTGCTATGCTTTTGTGTGCAAAGAGGCATTATTTTCATTCGAGGACGTGCCTTCCTCTTTGCCTCCTGCTGTCACTAACATTTTGCAGGAGTTCGCTGACGTCTTTCCACAAGACGTGCCACCGGGATTACCGCCTATTCGAGGGATTGAGCATCAAATTGACTTAATTCCCGGTGCTTCACTGCCAAACCGTGCACCATACCGTACCAATCCAGAGGAGACGAAGGAGATTATGCGTCAAGTACAAGAGCTTCTCGACAAAGGTTATATACGCGAATCCCTTAGTCCTTGTGCTGTTCCTATTATTCTAGTGCCGAAAAAGGATGGTACATCACGTATGTGTGTTGATTGTAGAGGCATTAATAATATTACTATTCGTTATCGTCATCCTATTCCTAGGCTAGATGATATGCTTGATGAATTGAGTGGCTCTACAATATTCTCCAAAGTTGATTTGC
>NW_021191469.1:0-1276 GCF_002162155.2 Triticum dicoccoides | reverse complement strand
TGCTTCACTCTAAGTCAGGAGGAGATCGAGCAGTTTTTCACCTGCCTCCTAGGAGTAAAACTTCCTTACGGTTACGCGGGGAAGATAAGCAGATACCTAGACCCAGGGAAGCAGAAGTTCAGCGGGATGAAGTCTCACGACTGTCACGTGCTGATGACGCAGATACTTCCAGTTGCAATCCGTGGGATCATGGACGCGCACGTCCGTGAAACGCTATTTGGCCTATGCAACTTCTTCGACGTCATCTCTCGGAAGTCGATTGGCGTGAGGCAACTCAGAAGGCTACAGGAAGAGATCGTGGTGATACTATGCGAGCTTGAGATGTACTTCCCGCCCGCATTCTTCGACGTTATGGTGCATCTGCTGGTCCATATAGTGGAGGATATCATCCAACTCGGGCCGACGTTCCTGCACAGCATGATGCCGTTTGAAAGGATGAATGGTGTCATCAAAGGATACGTTCGCAACATGTCACGTCCAGAAGGAAGCATAGCCAGGGGCTTTCTGACCGAAGAGTGCATCTCCTACTGCACGAATTATCTAGGCACCGAGAACCCCGTTGGTCTGCCCGTCAACAGGCACCTCGGCAGGCTCGCTGGATGGGGTCACCGTGAGGGTCGCCGCGAAATGCATGTCGACTTCGAGGGTCGACTCGCCGACTTTGAAAGAGCAAACCTAGTCGTGCTACAACACATAGACGTGGTCGATCCTTGGGTGGTAGAGCACAAAACCTTTATTAAGAAGACGTATAATGACCGAGGCCAACAGAGGACGGACGGAGATATACTCAAAGAGCACAACTCATGTTTCACGCGTTGGTTCAAGCAGAAGCTTCTGGCGTACCCTTTACATGAGGATTCTTCCGTGGAAGAACAACTCATATTCGCCTTGTCACAGGGCGCCGAGCACAACCTGATGACCTATGAGGCGTACGATATCAACGGCTACACATTCTACACCGAGGCCAAGGACATGAAGAGCGATGGTTATCAGAACTCCGGGGTAACGATGGAATCCTACACCGGTAACGACAAGGACAGATACTACGGAAGGATCGAGGAGATCTGGGAGCTGAGCTACGCTGGAGAGAAGGTCCCGATGTTCCGTGTCAGATGGGCCAAGAACGTCATAAAAGAAGACCGGTATTTCACCACCATGGTTATACCCGAAGCCAAATCCAAGACCGCGGGCGCAAACGTCACCGCGAAAAATGAGCCATGGGTACTGGCTTCCCAAGTGGACCAATGCTTCTTCATTACCGACCCGCCAAAGCCCA
>NW_021191468.1:0-1292 GCF_002162155.2 Triticum dicoccoides | reverse complement strand
GATTCGAGTAAATGTTGAGTATATTTACTTGATGAAACACAAGTCTGAATTATTGAATGGTTCAAGTAATTTCAGAGTGAAGTAGCAGATCATTGTGACAAGAGGATAAAATGTCTATGATATGATCATAGAGATGAATATCTGAGTTACGAGTTTTGGCACACAATTAAGACATTGTGGAAATTGTTTCGCAATTAATACCGCCTGGAACACCATAATGTGATGGTGTGTCCGAACATCATAGTTGCACCCTATTGGATATGGTGCGTACCATGATGTCTCTTATCGAATTACCACTATCGTTCATGGGTTAGGCATTAGAGACAACCACATTCACTTTAAATAGGGCACCACGTAATTCCGATGAGATGACACCGTATGAATTATGGTTTAGAGAAACCTAAGTTGTCGTTTCTTAAAAGTTTGGCGCTGCGACGCTTATATGAAAAAGTTTTAGGTTGATAAGCTCGAACCCAAAGCGGATAAAATGCATCTTCATAGGAAACCCAAAACAGTTGGGTATACCTCCTAATTCAGATCCGAAAGCAATATGGATTGTTTCTAGAATCGGGTCCTTTCTCGAGGAAAAGTTTCTCTCGAGAGAATTGAGTGGGAGGATGGTGGAGACTTGATGAGGTTATTGAACCGTCTCTTCAACTAGTGTGTGACAGGGCATAGGGAGTTGTTCCTGTGGCACCTACACCAATTGAAGTGGAAGCTTATGATATTGATCATGAAACTTCGGATCAAGTCACTCCCAAACCTCGTAGGATGACAAGGATGCGTACTACTTCAGAGTGGTACGTAATCCTGTTTTGAAGGTCATGTTGCTAGACAACAATGAACCTACGAGCTATGGAGAAGCGATGGTGGGCCCGGATTCTGATAAATGGCTTGAGGCAATAAAATCCGAGAGAGGATCCATGTATGAAAACAAAGTGTAGACTTTGGCAGAACGGCTCGATGGTCGTAAGGCTAATGAGTACAGATGGATTTCAAAAGGAAGACGGACAATGATGGTAAATGTCACCATTAAGAAAGCTCGACTTGTCGTTAAGATGTTTTCCGACAAGTT
This sequence comes from Triticum dicoccoides, assembly GCF_002162155.2. Classification (NCBI taxonomy): domain Eukaryota; kingdom Viridiplantae; phylum Streptophyta; class Magnoliopsida; order Poales; family Poaceae; genus Triticum; species Triticum dicoccoides. Next base: position 217 of record NW_021191468.1, on the reverse strand, counting down.
CAAGGAGTTGACTACGATGAGATTTTCTCACTCGTAGCGATGCTAAGAGTCTGTTGGAATTATATTAGCGATTACTGCATTATTTATGAAATCTTGCAGATAGGATGTCAAAACATTGTTTCCTCGACGATTTTAATGAGGAAAGGTTGTATGTGATACAACCGGAAGGTTTTGTCAATCCCGAAAGATGCTAATAAGTATGCAAAGCTCCAGCAAT
>NW_021191467.1:0-1434 GCF_002162155.2 Triticum dicoccoides | reverse complement strand
AGAATAAGGGGATCGGATCTAGATTTCGGGTAGACTAGAGAGAGAGAGGCGACTGAACTCACCCAAGTAGTTCATCGCACCAGCTCATGAACAGCCCCTCGCGAGGCTGCTCTCCCTTTGTATTGTTCATCATCAGCCCCTGAGGCAATCCACCACACCACACACTGGAGTAGGGTATTACACCACAATGGTGGCCCGAACCAGTATAAACCTCGTGTCCCTGGTGTGTTCTTCTTTCTATCCTAGATTCCTTGCGAGGCTTCGAGACATGAGTTGGTAGGGGAAAGATCTTCGTGTGCACCCTAGAGTTCGAACCTCAAGGGTCTGCCGGAACCCGAAATCCCACACGATCGTGAGCTTCTTCTAAGTCTTCATCAGAAGGTGGACAGAAATCACAAGTGGGTCAAGCGTCAGTTTGGTGCTATTCTTCACAGCATGACAGTCACTCAAAATACTATGAAGAAGAATCACTATTATATGCATCAAGTCTTCGACCGCACCTGGGCTATTCTTTCACATGTCTACACCAATAATGAACTCAAGAAGATGGACTTCCAATAGGACTTTGACTGGTCTCAGCCACCTTCGAAGAAATTCAAGAAGGTCAAAGTTCCTCCGCTGGTCATCAGTTCATATCCTTCATCTTATGAGACGGACGAAGATGAAGATTTGGACGACACTGTAGCAGGCCCTACTACACTGGACGAGCCCAACAACGCTTGCTCTCCTCCATAGACATCATGATGTTATTATTCAGGGGCGTTAGTCCTCACTTTTTGTCCCTTTTGGTCATTTGATGACAAAGGGGGAGAAATTTGAGTTAGTCTTCAAGCGGGTCTATATATGGGCGTTTTTTTGCTAAGTTACAACTCTCGCTCTTCTGAAGTATTTGTTGGATCGAGTTGTAAAATGAAGTCCGATGGTGGCCTGATACTTTTGCTTTGTTTTTTACATGCTATTTCCTCATATATGTTAATGCACGCATGCTAAATTACATCAGTCACCATATTTCATCACGCATTTCAAATTCTTCATTCGATATGTTAAATGCGCGTATGAATTACAAGATATAGGGGGGGCTCTCCATGATATAACTCTAAATGTGCATTGCTTTTTGAAAGTAGATTCCTCACATATGCACATCTTCAGGGGGAGTTCTCCTATATCTTGCAATCAAATTCCACAATATTGAGCACTTTCAATTGAGATGTTTATCCCCGTTGGAAACTTAACCTATTTGTCATCAATCACAAAAAAGGGGGGATTGTAAGTGCATCTAGTGCCCCTTAGTGATTTTGGTGTATTGAAGACTTATAGGTTAAGGGACTAATATGTTTGTAAGTGTACATAGGCTCTATAAGTCAATGAGGAGTTTGATATTTACGATGAAAGTCGACCCCTAAAAATGTATGTCTTCAGCCGAAGACTTTGGGT
>NW_021191466.1:0-752 GCF_002162155.2 Triticum dicoccoides | reverse complement strand
ATGTAACATCCCAAATTTTCAATTTGGAATGTTATACATTAGGTCATCATGCATACCATGTTTTTCTCGCATTTTCCGATCCTAGAAAATTTCACGCAACTCAAGGACCCTCGGAGAGAGTTGGAAGTTTCATTATTTTCATATTTGGGATTTCTCAAATTTTGAAAATAGGATCATTTGGATTTATTTAATTATCTTCATAAAGTTTTCCTATAAAAATTTTGAGAGAGGGAATAATATGACTTTCCCAAATTTAGGAATAATGAAGATTTAATAAATAAACCCATTTTGGTTTTGCCGGAGTTTTATTTGCGTTTTATTTGCCTTAGGGAAAAATGCGTGTTTTTTTTTTAAAAAAAAATTTGCATTTAGGCCCCGAGTAAAGTTCATTTTGTTCGACTCATTTTTTTTGGAGTCGGGGAAAGTTTACTGTATTAATTTTGGAGTTCGTTTAGATTTTTTTACTTTGTCGCTCTGCGCGCGAGACCGTTTTAAAAAAAAAAAACTGCAGCGCCTTGGGCCAAAGGCCCAAGCTGCTAGCCGCCGGCCGGCCAAGGCCAAGGCCACCGCGCGCGCACGCACCAAGGGGGCCAGGGAGCCACTCCTTTTTCCTTGTCCTAGTAGGACTCTTTTCCTACTTCGTTTATTCCGTATCTAATCCTAGATCTATTCCTAATCCTAATCTATTTCTTGCCCCCTACCCCAAGCAAAAACCCTCCCCTCCCCAATATAAATACCCAAGCACCCCCCCC
>NW_021191465.1:0-867 GCF_002162155.2 Triticum dicoccoides | reverse complement strand
AAAACAGCCGGCAAGGTGTATAAAAATAGGCCCAAAAAAAGTCCGATACGGTCTTGTTTTGGTCCGGTCCGCGGGACCTCGTCCCCAGTGGGTGCCGCGTATGGCTCTCTGGCGCTCGGCCCCAACAAGCCGACGAGCTCGCTCACAATGGCGGTTTGTTTCCTCCTCCCTTGGTCCATCGTTGACCAATTAACCGTTGACCATTGACTTTTAAAGAAAACATTTTTTAGAAAAACATCAATTCAGGAACAAATGCTCACAGAATTAACAAAAGTTCAGGAACACAAAAAAGTTCACGAGTTCAAAAAAAGTTAACGGGATTTGAAAACAAAAGTTCCAAAATCGAGAAAGCTCAAAAGATTTGAAAAAATGTTCAGGGATTTGAAAAAGGTTCATGAATTCGAAAAACTTTACGCATTAAAAAACATGGATTTGAAAAAAGTTAATGAATTTGAAAAAATCATTAATTGATTTTTTTACAAGTTTAGAAAAAATCAATTTTGCATATAGTTGATGAATTGGAAAAAGAAAAAGCAAAAGCAGAAGCAAAATATCAAAAGAAAAAAGAAAAAAGAAAAAGAAAAATAAAAAACTGAGAGAAAAATCAAAAAAGGAAAAAATCCATATAAAAAAAGGAACGAAGCTGCCTGCAAAAACACTTAAACAGCCAGCCAAAAAGAATCAAACACAAAGTAGTGTGTGTGCTCTAGTTGCGAAAACGTCTGTAACTGGTGTTACAACGCCAAATAGGGTTTGGGGTGGTCCGCTCGGTCAGACCAATTTTTCTTTGCACTATTTGAATAACAGAGAAGTATAGTTGCCCCCCCCCCCACACACAACACACATGTGGCCAATCGGCTCAAATAC
>NW_021191464.1:0-1205 GCF_002162155.2 Triticum dicoccoides | reverse complement strand
AAATTACTGCACCGGAGCCTCTGGTGGTCGAAATTACTGCACCGGAGCCTCCTCGCTACCCCGTGGACGATATAAAGGAGATGAAAGAATGTCATCTGTATTATCCTATCGGGAACATGTCCATGAAGGTAGCCATCGGCAGTGCTTTACCATGTTTACCTGGAGCACTCCACCACAACAACCCCATTCAAGATGGCTATGCTCGTGTCACGGTGGAGGACATAGTCCAAGGGTTTGAGGACCTGGAGATTGACATTGCTACACCTGAAGGGGAGAAAAGACTTGGAGATGTCAAGCGCCATTTCATTCTATGGCAAAAGAAGTTTATCAAGTTTCCAGGCGAGGCGCCAAGGACAACAAGTCCACCCCCCTACGGTGGTGGTGGTAGCGGTGGCGGTGGTGGTGGTGGTGGTGGTGGTGGCGGTTCACCTACACCTCCGTCACGTCAGCCGACGCCCCCCAGTCCACAACGTCCGGCGGGTGATCAGACGCCGCCCCCCAGTCCTCGTCCGGCGGGTGATCAGACGCCGCCCCCCAATCCACCTCCGGCAAAGAAGCAGAAGCAGTCTTGGATTATTAACCCGGACCCTTATGTACCTAAGACCACAAAGGTACCGGAGCCATCACTGAAGCCTCTCCCCATAAGGCCTTGGGAACGTAGTGCCGAGGAAACTGCCGCGGCCGCGGCTGCTGATCATGAGAAATGGAAGGCGGGCTGCAAGAAGAAAAGAGAGCCCGAGCCCAAGCCAGTATTTTCTGATGAGCAAAAGAAGTGGGCTAAGTCATTTTTGAGCACACCGTCCCAAGCCGCGAAGAATCTGCCTGACGACTATGCACGTGAACTTCGTAGGCAGGCACTCATGTTGAAGGAGAAGAAAGAGCGGGCGGAGAACCAGGAGAACAAAGCCTTGGAGGAGGCCGAGAAAACGGAATTAGAAAGTAAAAAAAGCGGGAAACGAGTTGCCCAGCTCGGGGAACAAAGTAAACAATCGATTGCCCCGCTTATAGTGAAAGCCGCCGGTCCGGATGACCCCGATATCATAGCAGCTGTGGCAGCACATGGATTGACTGTAACGAGTGCCAGAGAACAAGCGGCCAACTTAGGTATTACTCTTCGTGAACTGTTAGGCCTTGATGAGGCGCCAGTGAAGGAGGTAGTAATTACATATGTGAAGAATGGGCCTCTCGTCGAGCCTGCGCAGGAA
>NW_021191463.1:0-5311 GCF_002162155.2 Triticum dicoccoides | reverse complement strand
CATTTTGCCGGCTAGTGTAGGGGCACGAGAGGCGGAAGTGGGTGCCGTGACGAGCAAGTAGAGCACGGACGGTGTGGTTATCGAACTCGCGCCCATTGTCTGTTTGGAGCGCAAGGATGGGGAGCTGAAACTGAGTGTGAACGTACGCGAAGAACTCTGTCAGGATGGAGAAAATTTCAGATTTGTGTTTCAGAGGAAAAGTCCATGCATAGTGTGTATAGTCATCGAGCACAACCAAGTAAAACTGATATCCAGAAATGCTTACAACTGGCGACGTCCATACATCAAGGTGCAAAGTTTGAAAGGGAAACAAACTGAAACTAGAAGATGACTGAAATGGTAGTCGTGTGTGTTTGCCTAAACGACAGGCAGAGCACACATGCGGGTGTGACTTGCTGAATTCAGGTGACGGGTGCAGTGGGATCTGTCGTAGCGAAGACGCGCTGGCGTGACCAAGTCTCTGGTGCCACAGGTCGGTGGCGGCTACGCCGGCGAACGGAGACGACGAGAGTGGTGACGGGCGGCCCATGGGGTACAGATCACCGCCGGAATCACATCGGAGGATCGCCACCGTGGTTCGAAGGTCCTTGACAGAGAAACCGCACGCGTCAAATTCAACAGTTACTGGGTTATCTCGACAGAGTTGACGAACAGAAAGGAGATTCTTAATGATGGAAGGACAGACGATGACATTGCGGAGCTGGATCGACGAGGTGCCGCCGATCAGAGAGTCGGTTCCCATGTGTGTAATGGGTAGGCATTCACCGCTACCAACAACGACGTGAGAAGCGGATCGAGAGGGGTGGACAGAGAGGAGGTTACCAGGGGACGAAGACATGTGCGCGACTGCCCCAGAGTCGAGATACCACTCCTGGGAGTTGCCAGAAGAGGATGGCCCGATGGTGGCGCTGTGGAGAGCAGCCTGAAGGGACGCCATGTCCCACGCTGCTGACGGAGAGGACGACGGCCCGGCCCCTGGGTGTTGTAGTGTGGCGGGGGCGCGTAGCCAGGTGGGTAGGCACCAGGCGAGCCGTGGACGGGCGGTGGGAGCGCCGTTGGCGCTGGCGCAGCGTACATAGCCTGCTGGGGCGGAGTACCAGGCCGTGGGCCGAGAACGCCGGCACCAGGCGCGCGCCAGGCCATGGGCTACGCCTGGACAAGGCCTGTCCAGGAATTGGCGCCTGGTGCAGGGGCGGGAACGGCTGGAGGGAGAGGTAAGGGCGACGGCGAGGGAGAAATGTGGGCGCCCTGACCTCCATTTCCACGGCCGCGGCGGCGCCCGCGCCCGTGCCCTTGCTGGTTGGTGTTGCTGGGCGCAGGAGTGGGAGGTGTCGATGGAGAACCGCGGCCAGCGACCAGGGCATGAGTCGACTGAAGCCGAGCAGACTGTTCGGCTCGGTGTTCCTCCAGAAGGAGGAAGGAGCGCACCTGAAGGAAGGAGGGGAGGGGCACCTGCGACGTCACATGGGGAATGACGGAGTCGTACTGACGAATGAGGCCGCGTAGGAGGTGGAAAACCTGGCGTGTGTCAGCGACCGGCTGGCCCAGGTCCCGGAGTTGGTCGGTGAAGTTCCTGAGTTTGGTGCAGTACTGCATGACCGACATGTCTCCCTGGACGGCGGCGTGGTACTCGACATAGATGGCGCGGGCGAGGTGGTTGTCACGGAACAGGCCGTCGATGGCGGTCCACACGGCGATCGCCGTGTCCTCGGGGTGCATGACGGCATCGAGGAGCTCCGGCGAGATGGTGGTGTAGAGCCAGTGCATGACGACATGGTCGGCCATGAGCCACTCAGGGTGGTCGAGACGGGGGAGCGCCTCGGGATCGACATGGTCGCGGAGCCCAAACATCCCGATGACGGTGTCGAAGTGGCGGCGCCATTGGGTGTAGTTTCCGGCGAGGAGGTCCAGCATGACTGGAACATGGGGCGGATGTCGACGGTTTGCAGCACCGACGAGGGGATGGAGGGAGGTGGGGGCGCCACGGCCACCATGGCCGACGCAGGCAGAGCAGCAGGCGGGACTGGGGCGTTTGCCACGGCGAGGGCTGGTGTAGGTGACGCGGGAGCAGCAGGGACTGCAGGAGCAGGAGGGACTGCAGGTGGAGCGGCAGCAAAGGGGACAGCAGGCGGAGCGTCGCCGTCGTCGTGCTCCATGGGAGCGGAAGCGGGATCGGCAATATCTGATACCATGTTTGAGTGAGGATTAGGGGGAAACACACCACGCATTGATTAGCCTCATGGGCAGGGAATATATACAGTTTACAGCCCCGCCTGGATATCATGGGGGAGTTCCACGACCTGGGATCGTGCGCCACTACGACAGAGGGCAGGCAGCACGATCCAACCTGAACTACCTAGCTATGTGCTATGTACAGGAGTGGATATGAGCACATGCGATAATGGGTGCAAGTATAGTCTAACAGTGGCGACCAGGCGGGGGCATGGCGACCTGGTGGGGGCGGTCACCGGCTGGTTCGATACACCCACAAATAACCGGTCCAAGATCGTGAAAATCAGAAACAAAACCACCGAAAATTGGAAACCATCTATGTGGCATTTTAACTCAGCATCAAATTGGGATGAACAACAAAATGGAATTAACTGTACTTTAAGTATCAAAATGTTCAACGCCAGAGGCATAATGTGCTCAAGGTCGCTCGCTAGTACTCTAAATCTTCACAAGCAATTAGTAAAAAAGAAATTGCTAATTGTTAGAATAAATTTGAGGCATACAGTCAATCATCTGAGGACCAAGCAATCACACAAGGACGACACCGAGATTTGTTCACGAGGTTCACCACCATGGCTACATCCCGGGGCCTGATTACGGGTGCTCCTCCCCGTGACACCGTCACAATTCCGCTCAACGGCCACCCGCGCGCCGGCACACGCTGCCGGCTCCCCCTGCGTGCCTGTGCTATTATGTTGGCATATGTTACATCGTGTGTTTACCCCCGCTATATATGAAAGGCCTAGGATACAAGTGTCCTACTTGGACACGACTCCTACCCTATTTACACACAGTCCAAAACCAACTCGAACTGTAACCTACCTTGTACAATAATATTCAACACAACTCTAACAAACTCCACCTTGGCGAATATTCTTCACCATCTTGAATTCATCCATGCGTCGAACCTCCATGTACATTGGACTTGAGATACACCATGAGCACCGCTGCTACTCCCAGACTGCATGTGACTCCACCTGCAACTGTAGTCCCTTCTGGTCTTCTTTACAGTCAATACTCGAGCAAAATTAAGTTTCTCATTACTCTACTTTGTGCTCCCAACTCCCGGAGTATTTTATTTGTATTGCTCAGCCACTAGCTCCCAAGCCTGTTGACTCAGACTATGAGCACCAAATCAGGAACGCACATGAGCGCCGAAAGAAGGAGTCGAGCTCGAGCTCCAGCCAAGCAACTACCAAGAAAAGCGGGAAAATTGTTCACTAGCTGGAAGAACATGCGGTGCAATCGACCCCACACTCATTGTACCATCAACACATGTGAGTATCAGCTACGATCTGCTGGTAATAACCGACGATCATAGAAGGATAGCTGAAGAAGCCAATGTCACTATGGAACAACTCCTAGAGCTCGAGCCCACACCATTGATTACATAGGCGGAAATAAAACGGAACTATGTCCGCGGCGAACCTTTGGTCAAGCATGAGAATATCAAGAAGCTCTCAACGAGAATGTATCAATTGCATGAATGATACATGAAAATGACCAAGAATACCAATAGAGAGTCCCTCATGGTGAAAGTCAAGGCAGATCATTACTACCATGAGAATGCTCTGTATGTTGAGTTTACAGAACAGTTTCAGTTATTCAATCAAGACACACTCGACAAATCTGTCGTCAGTTGATATTGTCTGTAAGTGATTTCTTTCTGTAATTTAATTAAGTTTCTAGCTACCTATAGTGCTCGTTGATCATTACCTGTAATTATTCTCACTATATTCTTTTCTGTGGTATTATACAGAATGAAGATCTACGAAATGAAAAAAGCGGGACGGTATGGCATTGGGTTCATTGACCCAAATATCGTTAATCAAGTGACATGGTCAAAGCCATTCTATCAACAAGATACAGAGAATAGCTTCCTAGAGTTCTTGAAGCGCCTAAATACCAATCGAGACATACTACTTCCTTACCACTTCGGGTGAGTCACACTGTCTTGTACTAGAAATTCTGTTTTTGCTTACTAGCTAGATGTTAATTAATAAGTGTATAGGGTTTAGGAGTTGATGAGGGTTATGCACATGCCCACTTAATTTACACATGCAAACATGTGCGCATGGAGTTACCACTAGGTCTTGTTAATCATTCGAGTTGAAGATGGAGAAGTTGAAGTTCTGGATTCGCTACTTAAACCAGTCGAGCAGTACGAAATTGTGAAGGGGATAGTCAATAGGTAATTTCAATCATCATCAAACTATATGTCGGCCTCTTTAGTTCGTCATTTCCTGATATCAACTAATTAATAACTCCTTTATTCATTTTCTTTGCCAGCGGTCAGGGCTTGGCCAAAGTTCAGGAAAGAGGTTCCAGGTCCATGGAAAGAAAAGCTGTATTGGTTTCGACCCAAGGTGTAATTAATTAAGTAGTACTAGCTAGCTATCATCTCTTTAATTATAGTTTCAATATACTAGCTCCGTTTCAGTTTACAAGACCTACGCGTATACCTAGGTTGCCAATTTTATCACCCTAAAATAAATTATATAACACAAAAAATATACTTTTTGAAAATAGAACATCTGAAGTTTGTATTGATATATTTTTTGTAATATATGACTTTTATTAGGTTGGTAAAATTGACGACCTAGAGGTACGCGCACGCCCTATAACTGAGGGAGAGGGAGTACCATTTTATCATGCTTGATTAATTATTATCTGATTGAATTCTATTCTTGTAAACTGCATGAAGCAGTTGTCGGGGAATGATTTATGTGCATACTACGTTTGCGAGAACATTCGCATGATGGCGTCCGAAAGAAGTAGAGATGATAGACAACAATTGGTACGTTGCCAGAGCACTATTCACAATTTTTACATCATTATCGATTTCTAATATATATACACACAACTAATACATGCATATTTTTTGATCTCCTTCTTTAAAGTTCCGGGACGTGCAGGAGAAGCTCCTACCAGTGGATCGCGTACGAGCACTTCAAGAAGAAATAGCGGGATTTTTGCTCGACCAGGTCATACATCCCAAAGGATAATTCCATTACCCGCTACCACTGGAGTAGTGCCTCCATGTAGGAGAAATTGTGTGTGTGTGTGTGTGTGTGTGTGT
>NW_021191462.1:0-1300 GCF_002162155.2 Triticum dicoccoides | reverse complement strand
CCGGACGAATTTGAAGGTGATTCCAATTGGGTTGGAAAGTGCACGAAATCTAGTTTCCAACAAAAAAAGAATCACCCAATTCGGAGTCCGTATGAAAAACTTGTGTGCGTTTTGAGTCAGGTATGTCTGTGCAGTCCGAATCTGAATCCAGAACGTGAGAGACTTGGACTCTATCTTCTCTTGGGCCAAAAGTGACGTGAGAGAACTTTTTGGATAGCAAATAAACATCTCTTTCTTCCTTATCTTCATATGTGGATTGTACAAATGTCCCATACACCTGCAATTAGACAAAACACAAAAGTGTGTGAAGTATTTTTGTCCTGGATAACATAAATAGATTATTGAATAGTTTGCACTAGAAATCACCTGACAAATATGCATATATGCAATATTTTTGGTCATATCCAAGGTAGTAATGTCCTCATCACACGTGCTACCCATCATTCATTGTCATAATAATAGTTGAGATCATTCACATCCTCACTTGATCCAATCTGCATCTTATCTAGTTTGTTTTGGAAAGAGGGAGAAAAAAAAGAGAGAAAAAAATACAAGAGAAAAAAAGGAGAAAAAAAAGTCAGAGAAAAAAAGGAGAGAAAGAAAAAAAAGTGTGAGGAAAAAAAAAGAGAGAAGAAAAAAAAAAATCGGCACCAACTTTTTCAGAAGAAAGTTGGAGACAAAGTTGTTGATATATCCTGCTTGGCTGTTGTTTCACCTTATTATCTTTACTGCCGTTGTGATCTTCATTTATATCTTGTTGTCCAGAGCTACTTAGTGTCCTTCATTGATGCTAGTTGTGCTACGACGTGACCTCATTAGTGTTCTAGGCTCGCGTCTCTAGTCCGGTCTAGCCTAGGACCAGCACAGTACCGTCGTTGAGCGTTTATTCAACATTGCATCTTTGAATTGATTATTGCTAATCTTTTGCTACCATATATAGCCAACCCAGCTCCACATATTTCTACACCGTGTATACGTACGCTCCCCTGGCAATCGCTTTACTCAATATTCGGAGTTACTTGACACCGCTGGTTGCCGATCACCGCCTGCTGCATGGTAAGAACTTGTAAGACATTGATATTTGCTTTACTGTGAGCGTTTTACCACCACATCCTAGTAGTTGTAGAAACATTATTTTTGGGTTTTGTTTCTTGTTCTACTAATCATGACAGGATCCAGAGTCAATTCATGGGCTTTGTCGATCGCGGGAGACGTGCCACCACCTTTGCAAATACCACAACCGTCACGAGAGGTGCACAAACATCCAAATGCACATGATCAGGTTAATGTATCTATACCA
>NW_021191461.1:0-695 GCF_002162155.2 Triticum dicoccoides | reverse complement strand
CTGAAACTTATCATGAAGCTCCTTGTTCGATAAATTCTCCCAGTCAATCTCGTCGGCTTGTGATCCTGGCATGGTTAGCAGCAATAGAAACACACAAGAATATGATCCTACAGACTACGAACAAGTGGTGGTGGTGGGTGTCACAAATCCGTCAAGCAAATCTCAAATTCTTACCAGTTCTTACCCAGCAGCAGGCGGTGATCGGCAACCGTTGTAGTCAAAAACTCTCAAAGCTTGGATAGAGCGGTTACGAGGGAGAGTCAAACGCACGACGTAGATGTATGTGGAGCTGGGAAGGCTTATAATATGGTAGCAAAAAGGGTCAGCAATAATCAATTCAGAGATGCAAAGTTGAATAAACGCTCAACGACGATACTGTGCTGGTCCTAGGCTAGACTGTGCTAGAGACGCGAGCCTAGAACACTAACAAAATCACGGCGCGGCACGTCAACAAGGGAAAAGCACACTCTGGAATTTTTTTTTCGCTCTTTTTTTTTGCGCTGCTTTTTTTTTTTTGCGAAAAATCACTATAATGGCGAGTGTCTCAAAACTCTTCTTAGCTCAAACTGACAGGATGGGCACGAAATTTTTTTGACCAATTTTTTTTTTTTGACTGCCCGGACCCAAAAACTGGAAACGGGTCAAAAAAAACTTCCTATAATGGCACCTGTCTCAAAACACTCAGAAACACCTAA
>NW_021191460.1:0-1081 GCF_002162155.2 Triticum dicoccoides | reverse complement strand
TTCAACAAGGTAATCCACATCATTCAAGTCCGAGTATGCCATTCTACCGACCCCCTCCAAACGATCGCTCGAGAATTGCCTTAGGCTGGTTTAAAGAGTTTCAATGATCTCTGAATCAAAAGTAATTCTTTTTGCCACTTAAGGGGATATCTCTACGAGTCACCTTCCCTAAGGTGTATCGTTATGGTATCATGGCAACTCAACTCCTCGCTACGTTGGCAATCGTTTACCACCTTTTTAAGCGTGAAATTGTTGTCCACCTAGTGAACCTTCGTCATCCGTTTCTTCCACCCCTCTCGATGTGTATCTCGTGTCTCAACCCGAGAAATGGTCCTATGTCTCATTCCGTGAGTTGTTCGACCTTCGAGAAGACCGATCCTTCCAGAGTTTTCCTTTCCTCTTCTTGTCATGATTAGCTGAAGTTCTCAGAGCAATACGACAAGACAATGATGGCGAATGAATCAACGTTCAACTGAAGTGCACCCTGGATCGTGAAGATTATACTAGTTGCGTTTCCCCTTCACCTTACCCTACGCTTGAATCTCGGGACGAGATTTTTGTTTAGTGGGGGTGAGTTGTCACATCCCTAGTTCTGACAATGCCTAGTGCATGCATTAGAGTGTTACATCATGTTTAAATTTCAGTTAAACCTGAGATGGGGATTGACTAAGCCCTAACACCAAATGAATTCAACTAGGGTCAAAATAAAACCTTTTTCATTGAACTCAAAATGTCCTCTAAAAATGTTCAACATTTCTGGTTTGAGGTGGAAGCATCTACCAAAAATGGTTTATATTTTTGCAGGGCATATTTGGTCACTGAATTAAACCATATTGTATTTGACTTTGGGCATTTAAATACTATAAATAATTTAAATGTTCAAATAAATGTTGGAAAATTGTTAGGGGTCACTGAAATAATTCAGAAAACACCCATAACTGTTTCCAGGATTTTATAAAATGATTTGATATTTTAAATCAAATCAAAAACAAATTGCAGAAAATAGAAAAGATAAAACAGAACAGAATTATAAAAGAGAGAGAGAAAGACCCGTACCTGGGCCACTTACCTGTAGCCGGCC
>NW_021191459.1:0-3278 GCF_002162155.2 Triticum dicoccoides | reverse complement strand
TGGGTACACCTGCAAGCTTAAATAATCCACAAACTTCATCCACATATATTAGGTGCTCATCAGGATGCATTGTTCCATCTCCTGCAAAAGGATTAGCTAGCAGTTTTTCTATCATACCCGAAGGAATTTCAAAGCAGACATTTTCATTTTCATTTTCATTTTCAGTAGGTTCAGTAGGTTGAGGAGCAACCCTTTGCTCTACTGGTCGGGGTGAAGATACCCCGAACAACCCCCTTAGAGGATTACTTTCCATAGTAACAAGTGACAGTAAATTTCAGCACACTATATAAATTTTTCCTTACCAAATTCCACCTACCAAAGGCGCTTCACTCCCCGGCAATGGTGCCCGAAAAGAGTCTTGATGACCCACAAGTATAGGGGATCTACCGTAGTCCTTTCGATAAGTAAGAGTGTCGAACCCAACGAGGAGCAGAAGGAAATGATAAGCGGTTTCCAGCAAGGTATTCTCTGCAAGTACTGAAATAAGTGGTAAAAGATAGTTTTGTGATAGGATAATTTGTAACAAGCAACAAGTAACAAAAGTAAATAAAGTGCAGCAAGGTGGCCCAATCCTTTTTGTAGCAAAGGACAAGCTTGGACAAACTCTTATATAGAGAAAATTCTCCCGAGGACACGTGGGAATATCGTCAAGCTAGTTTTCATCACATTCATATGATTCGCGTTCGGTACTTTGATAATTTGGTATGTGGGTGGACCGGTGCTTGGGTACTGTCCTTACTTGTACAAGCATCCCACTTATGATTAACCTCTATTGCAAGCATCCGCAACTACAACAAAAGTAGTAAGGTAAACCTAACCATAGCATGAAACATATGGATCCAAATCAGCCCCTTACGAAGCAACGCATAAACTAGGGTTTAAGCTTCTGTCACTCTAGCAACCCATCATCTACTTATTACTTTCCAATGCCTTCCTATAGGCCCAAATAATGGTGAAGTGTTATGTAGTCGGCGTTCACATAACACCACTAGAGGAGAGACAACATACATCTCATCAAAATATCGAACGAATACAAAATTCACATGACTACTAATAGCAAGACTTCTCCCATGTCCTCAGGAACAAACGTAACTACTCACAAAGCATAATCATGTTCATAATCAGAGGGGTATTAATATGCATATAGGATCTGAACATATGATCTTCCACCAAATAAACCAACTAGCATCAACTACAAGGAGTAATTAACACTACTAGCAACCTACTAGTACCAATCTCGGACTTGGAGACAAGAATTGGATACAAGAGATGAACTAGGGTTTTGAGAGGAGATGGTGCTGGTGAAGATGTTGATGGAGATTGCCCTCTCCCGATGAGAGGAGCGTTGGTGATGACGATGGTGATGATTTCCCCCTCCCGGAGGGAAGTTTCCCCGGCAGAACAGCTCTGCCGGAGCCCTAGATTGGTTCCACCAAGGTTCCGCCTCGTGGCGGCGGAGTTTCGTCCGAGGAGATTGCTTCTGATTTTTTCCTCATCGAAAGACTCCATATATCATAAGATGGCCACTGGAGGGCCACCAGGGGCCCACGAGGTAGGGGCACACCCAGGGGGGTAGGGCGCGCCCCCACCCTCGTGGGCAGGGTGTGGCCCCCTGGTGAACTTCTTGCGCTCAGTATTTTTATATATTCTGAGATTGACTTCCGTGAAGTTTCAGGACTTTTGGCACTGTGCAGAATAGGTCTCTAATATTTGCTCCTTTTCCATCTCAGAATCCCAGCTGTCGGCATTCTCCCTCTTTATGTAAACCTTGTAAAATAAGAGAGAATAGGCATAAGTATTGTGACATAATGTGTAATAACAGCCCATAATGCAATAAATATCGATATAAAAGCATGATGCAAAATGGACGTATCACCGCTCCAAGACACGCTACAGCAAAGACAGCAACACCGGCACAAGAGAAGATAACACTTCAGAAGGCGCCGAAGACAACAAAGACCCCATTGATAAAACTGCCGAACAGGATGAATGGGAGGATGGGCAAATTAGACCTGGTAAACAGGCCAGGCATGAATACTCGGAGGACAGTAATTATCTTCTGCTCTCCGAGGATGAGGCGAGCCTCGGCACTGAGGATTTTATCGTGCCTGAGGAACCTCTTGAGCAGGAGCGCTTCAAGCGCCAGCTAATAGTCACTGCAAGGAGCCTAAAAAAGAAGCAACAGCAGCTTCAAGCTGACCAAGATCTGCTCAATGATAAATGGACCGATGTCCTAGCAACCGAAGAATACGGCCTTAAGCACCCAGCCAAAAGCTACCCAAAGCGCAAATTGCTACCTTAGTTCGACGAGGAGGCGCCGAAGCACATACCCCCATCACGCAATGCGGCTGACCGAACACCACGTGGTCGGGATAAAATGGCAACTCAAGCCGAACACCAGCCCACCCCACCTCATTGCAAAGGCAGAGGTACAACATCTCTCGATCATACAAATGACCTTAGGCAGGACCTGAACAATAGAGCAGGACATACCAGATTGATCTACGGATCGCGAGGACATGCCTCGACACATGATGACGGCCATCTATTTGGACGTGACAGACCTAGTCATGCGCAGGCCGAAAGTCGTAGACGGACTCCATCAGAGCTACATCGTGATGCGGCCTGATATAGAGGCGCCGCACACCCTCTTTGATTCACTGACGAAGTCATGGAACATGAGTTCCCAGAAGGGTTCAAACCCGTAAATATGGAATCATACGATGGAACCACAGACCCTGCGATATGGATCGAAGACTTCATTCCCCATATTCATATGGCCCGCGGCGATGACCTTCACGCCATTAAATACCTCCCCCTAAAACTCAAAGGGCCAGCCCGACACTGCTGAACAGCCTGCCCCAAAATTCCATCGGGAGCTGGGAGGACTTGGAAAAAGCCTTCCTTGACAACTTCCAAGGCACATATGTTCGACCTCCAGACGCGGATGACTTAAGCCATATAGTTCAACAGCCCAGAGAGTCTGCTAGAAAATTCTGGACTAGGTTCTTAACTAAAAAGAACAAGATTGTCGACTATCCGGATGCCGAAGCCCTAGCGGCCTTCAAACACAGCATCCGCGACGAATGGCTCGCTCGCCACCTCGGCCAAGAGAAGCCAAAGTCCATGGCATCCCTCACGGCACTCATGACCCGCTTTTGTGCGGGCGAGGATAGTTGGCTGGCCCGTAGCAAAAACAATACAAACGACGCCGGCACCCCTAAGGCCAAAACTAGCAACGACAAGTCTCGATGCAACAGATACAAGCGTCGAAACAA
>NW_021191458.1:0-2375 GCF_002162155.2 Triticum dicoccoides | reverse complement strand
AGCCTCAGCACCAGCCACCGTAGAGGAAGCTCCATTTCCAGTACCATTCACAAAAGGGACCTTTGAGTCTCCGTTCGAGCCTCCCGACGGGAGCCCAATCAGTTGGCCGATTTCCACTCGCAGCGCCGTAATGATACTTGTGGTCGTTGCAGCACTAAGAACCTTCTTTATCTTCGATGCATTTGGACGGATAAACTTCTTCACGATCTCAGAGTTCTCGCAGATGCTTTTCCCCATTGCCTGTGTCCTCTTTGGGATGTCGATAAGTTTCTCCACAAGCTGAAACAGGAAAAGACAATCAGTAGTAACTCAAATGCAACAAAACACCAACCTAAACCGTGAGACCTGGTCTCATAGAATTTCCTCCCCTAAATAAGCCAACAGCAAAATCAAATGAGAACCTCAAACATGGCAACTATGAAACTATTACGATCACATTACCCTAACTAGCCACTTTTTCAAACTTAAACTGAGCAATATCCAATCATGAGGAAGTTCAAAGGCCTCAATAATCAAGTATGATTCCTAGAGCGTAGTGGAAACAGTACATGAAAATGGAAGATATATCTACCATGAAGCTAGCTGATCCATACCATGCACACAATCAAAGCAACTTGCTAGGAGAGTACATATAAAAATTTCAGAGGAAAGAATTACCCCAAGGCGAGTGTCAGCAGTTTGAACAGAGCTCACAACAAGAGAAACTTGCCCCTTATCCTTCTCGTCAACAGAAGCATCTCCCTTTACATGCGCGACTGCTTGCTGAGAAACTTGCAACTTGTACTCATCAAGCTTTCTCCTTCCTTCTTCCAGAGCCAGCAAAGCAGACTTCCTTTCTTCCTCAAACTTCATTCTATCTTGTTGCAGAGCAACGGAAGCTTCCTGCTTGTCTTTCTCGAGTTTTTTCCTTTCTTGCTCAAGACCGTTGGCAATGGTGTGATTCATCAACTCTTTCTCATCAGCACGAATTTCCCGCTTTTCAACTCTTTGATCATGCCTTTCGACACGATCTTCCCGCTGCTCAACCAGTCTTTCCCTCTTCACCAGCCGCAATAAATTGGCTCTCTTGATGTAGTTCTTCAGAGCAAGAATACGACGATGATCACGCGGTGATTGCACAATGACAGACGCAGACCTGAGTATGTAAAACAGCAACTAAATGAGGGCAGAATAAAAGCAAATTTAAAGCTCACAGACAGCAGAAGGAATCTAAACAGGAAAAAACAGATAAAGCACTAGAAATTCCAATAGTTATCCTGGCTACATTCTCAACTATTGAAACAAGTTGAATTTCCGGGTACAGCACTAGAAATTCCAACGTTCAAGAGCATCGTAACGTCAACACCATCAGATTGAATTTACTTAGAACTGATCCAGATCCAAACATGTTGACCCAAACTTAAGACATAACTACCTAGGCAGGGGTGGCTTAAGTAGTAGGGAGTACCTAGAACTCATCTAGATGAGATATAATTTGGTCTCATTCACTTTGAAAACAAGAACAGATACAACCCACGTCAGCACACACGCATCTTATAGCGTCACATCTGATGGCTATAAAAGGTGAATGAGACCAAATTATATCTCATCTAGATGAGTTCTAGCAAAACTGGAAGTAGTAAGCGGACAGTAGTTACAGCACTAGAAACCCAATAGGTAAGATGATCAAACCTAGAAGATCATGTTGATTTGACTTTTCTTACCACTCATCCAGATCCAAACGAAGATGAAACAACAACAGCACTGATCAAGATACAGATCATGTTAACCCTAACCTAGAAGATCAAACCCCAATAGCACTGATCCAGATCCAGATCATGTTGACCCTAACCTAGAAGATCAAACAACAATAGCACTGATCGAGATACAGATCATGTTGACCCTAACCTAGAAGATCAAACCCCAATAGCACTGATCCAGATCCAGATCATGTTGACCCTAACCTAGGAGATCAAACCCCAATAGCACTGATCCAGATGCAAACAAACTTAGAGAATGGTCATTACCTTGTCACGAGTGGCCTGAAGGCTTCGAGGGTGGTGTCGCCGGACAGCGCCATGGACTGGAGGTTGGAGAATCGCCCTGAGATGGCCAAGAGGTCGAGGTTGACGGGGACGGGCGGGGTGCGGAGGAACACACCGGCGGCAATCTTGGGGCCGAGGCCGGGGTACTTGCTGTAGTGGTAGGGGAAGTCGACGCACGTGCCTGCAGGGACCTCGACGTAGTTGCCGGTGTAGGCCTGGAGGCCGTGGTGGCCGGCCGGGTGCCCTGCTGGAAGCAGCGCCTCCTTGGGAGCCGGCGAGTCGCCCGATTCTCCGCTGTGAGAAATGGAAGTGCGGGTCAGATCTGAGAAGGAACCGACCAAATGGGAAAAC
>NW_021191457.1:0-2375 GCF_002162155.2 Triticum dicoccoides | reverse complement strand
AGCCTCAGCACCAGCCACCGTAGAGGAAGCTCCATTTCCAGTACCATTCACAAAAGGGACCTTTGAGTCTCCGTTCGAGCCTCCCGACGGGAGCCCAATCAGTTGGCCGATTTCCACTCGCAGCGCCGTAATGATACTTGTGGTCGTTGCAGCACTAAGAACCTTCTTTATCTTCGATGCATTTGGACGGATAAACTTCTTCACGATCTCAGAGTTCTCGCAGATGCTTTTCCCCATTGCCTGTGTCCTCTTTGGGATGTCGATAAGTTTCTCCACAAGCTGAAACAGGAAAAGACAATCAGTAGTAACTCAAATGCAACAAAACACCAACCTAAACCGTGAGACCTGGTCTCATAGAATTTCCTCCCCTAAATAAGCCAACAGCAAAATCAAATGAGAACCTCAAACATGGCAACTATGAAACTATTACGATCACATTACCCTAACTAGCCACTTTTTCAAACTTAAACTGAGCAATATCCAATCATGAGGAAGTTCAAAGGCCTCAATAATCAAGTATGATTCCTAGAGCGTAGTGGAAACAGTACATGAAAATGGAAGATATATCTACCATGAAGCTAGCTGATCCATACCATGCACACAATCAAAGCAACTTGCTAGGAGAGTACATATAAAAATTTCAGAGGAAAGAATTACCCCAAGGCGAGTGTCAGCAGTTTGAACAGAGCTCACAACAAGAGAAACTTGCCCCTTATCCTTCTCGTCAACAGAAGCATCTCCCTTTACATGCGCGACTGCTTGCTGAGAAACTTGCAACTTGTACTCATCAAGCTTTCTCCTTCCTTCTTCCAGAGCCAGCAAAGCAGACTTCCTTTCTTCCTCAAACTTCATTCTATCTTGTTGCAGAGCAACGGAAGCTTCCTGCTTGTCTTTCTCGAGTTTTTTCCTTTCTTGCTCAAGACCGTTGGCAATGGTGTGATTCATCAACTCTTTCTCATCAGCACGAATTTCCCGCTTTTCAACTCTTTGATCATGCCTTTCGACACGATCTTCCCGCTGCTCAACCAGTCTTTCCCTCTTCACCAGCCGCAATAAATTGGCTCTCTTGATGTAGTTCTTCAGAGCAAGAATACGACGATGATCACGCGGTGATTGCACAATGACAGACGCAGACCTGAGTATGTAAAACAGCAACTAAATGAGGGCAGAATAAAAGCAAATTTAAAGCTCACAGACAGCAGAAGGAATCTAAACAGGAAAAAACAGATAAAGCACTAGAAATTCCAATAGTTATCCTGGCTACATTCTCAACTATTGAAACAAGTTGAATTTCCAGGTACAGCACTAGAAATTCCAACGTTCAAGAGCATCATAACGTCAACACCATCAGATTGAATTTACTTAGAACTGATCCAGATCCAAACATGTTGACCCAAACTTAAGACATAACTACCTAGGCAGGGGTGGCTTAAGTAGTAGGGAGTACCTAGAACTCATCTAGATGAGATATAATTTGGTCTCATTCACTTTGAAAACAAGAACAGATACAACCCACGTCAGCACACACGCATCTTATAGCGTCACATCTGATGGCTATAAAAGGTGAATGAGACCAAATTATATCTCATCTAGATGAGTTCTAGCAAAACTGGAAGTAGTAAGCGGACAGTAGTTACAGCACTAGAAACCCAATAGGTAAGATGATCAAACCTAGAAGATCATGTTGATTTGACTTTTCTTACCACTCATCCAGATCCAAACGAAGATGAAACAACAACAGCACTGATCAAGATACAGATCATGTTAACCCTAACCTAGAAGATCAAACCCCAATAGCACTGATCCAGATCCAGATCATGTTGACCCTAACCTAGAAGATCAAACAACAATAGCACTGATCGAGATACAGATCATGTTGACCCTAACCTAGAAGATCAAACCCCAATAGCACTGATCCAGATCCAGATCATGTTGACCCTAACCTAGGAGATCAAACCCCAATAGCACTGATCCAGATGCAAACAAACTTAGAGAATGGTCATTACCTTGTCACGAGTGGCCTGAAGGCTTCGAGGGTGGTGTCGCCGGACAGCGCCATGGACTGGAGGTTGGAGAATCGCCCTGAGATGGCCAAGAGGTCGAGGTTGACGGGGACGGGCGGGGTGCGGAGGAACACACCGGCGGCAATCTTGGGGCCGAGGCCGGGGTACTTGCTGTAGTGGTAGGGGAAGTCGACGCACGTGCCTGCAGGGACCTCGACGTAGTTGCCGGTGTAGGCCTGGAGGCCGTGGTGGCCGGCCGGGTGCCCTGCTGGAAGCAGCGCCTCCTTGGGAGCCGGCGAGTCGCCCGATTCTCCGCTGTGAGAAATGGAAGTGCGGGTCAGATCTGAGAAGGAACCGACCAAATGGGAAAAC
>NW_021191456.1:0-965 GCF_002162155.2 Triticum dicoccoides | reverse complement strand
AATATCAATGTCTTACAAGTTCTTACCATGCAGCAGGCGGTGATCGGCAACCAGCGGTGTCAAGTAACTCCGAATATTGAGTAAAGCGATTGCCAGGGGAGCGTACGTATACACGGTGTAGAAATATGTGGAGCTGGGTTGGCTATATATGGTAGCAAAAGATTAGCAATAATCAATTCAAAGATGCAATGTTGAATAAACGCTCAACGACGGTACTGTGCTGGTCCTAGGCTAGACCGAACTAGAGACGCGAGCCTAGAACACTAATGAGGTCACGTCGTAGCACAACTAGCATCAATGAAGGACACTAAGTAGCTCTGGACAGCAAGATATAAATGAAGATCACAACGGCAGTAAAGATAATGAGGTGAAACAACAGCCAAGCAGGATATATCAACAACTTTGTCTCCAACTTTCCTCTGAAAAAGTTTGTGCCGGTTTTTTTGTTTTTTTTTCTTCTCTCTTTTTTTTTCTCACACTTTTTTTTTCTTTCTCTCCTTTTTTTTCTCTGACTTTTTTTTTCTCCTTTTTTCTCTTGTTTTTTCTCTCTCTTTTTTTCTCCCTCTTTCCAAAACAAACTAGATAAGATCCAGATTGGATCAAGTGAAGATGTGAACGATCTCAACTATTATTATGACAATGAATGATGGGTAGCACGTGGTGGAAATTGATGGATGGGTGGTGGACAGCGGAAGAGATAATGATGCAGCGGTGGCGTGACTAATGTGAACAGAACTCGAAACTCTAAACGAACTAGACACTAAGACCAGCAACTCGACACGACGATGCAACCGATAATTCAACTATGCAAGCAATGAAAAGAAAATTGCAAAGGCTCAGACTGGCTTGGACCAAGGATGAATAGATCTAACTCTTTTTTGTGGCTTTTTCTTGGACAATAGGTAAGAAAATAAATCTAATCTAGGAAAACTGGAAATTCTCACCGAGCAACCTGAAAACTGATA
>NW_021191455.1:0-882 GCF_002162155.2 Triticum dicoccoides | reverse complement strand
CGGAACCTTCTAGAACCTTCCCGGTACAATACCGAAAAATCCCGAACATTTTCCGGTGGCCAAAATAGGACTTCCCATATATAAATCTTTACCTCCGGACCATTCCGGAACTCCTCGTGACGTCCGGGATCTCATCCGGGACTCCGAACAACATTCAGTAACCACATACAAACTTCCTTTATAACCCTAGCGTCATCGAACCTTAAGTGTGTAGACCCTACGGGTTCGGGAGACATGTAGACATGACCGAGACGTTCTCCGGTCAATAACCAACAGCGGGATCTGGATACCCATGATGGCTCCCACATGTTCCACGATGATCTCATCGGATGAACCACGATGTCAAGGACTTAATCAATACCGTATTCAATTCCCTTTGTCTATCGGTATGTTACTTGCCCGAGATTCGATCATCGGTATCCAATACCTTGTTCAATCTCGTTACCGGCAAGTCACTTTACTCATTCCGTAACACATCATCCCGTGATCAACTCCTTGGTCACATTGCGCATATGATGATGTCCTACCGAGTGGGCCCAGAGATACCTCTCCGTTTACACGGAGTGACAAATCCCAGCCTCGATCCGCATAAAACAATAGATACTTTCGGAGATACCTGTAGTGCACCTTTATAGTCACCCAGTTACGTTGTGACGTTTGATACACCCAAAGCACTCCTACGGTATCCAGGAGTTACACGCTCTCATGGTCGAAGGAAGAGATACTTGACATTGGCAAAGCTCTAGCAAATGAACTACACGATCTTTTGTGCTAGTCTTAGGATTGGGTCTTGTCCATCACATCATTCTCCTAATGATGTGATCCCGTTATCAACGACATCCAATGTCCATAGCCAGGAAACCATGACTATCTGTTGATCAC
>NW_021191454.1:0-939 GCF_002162155.2 Triticum dicoccoides | reverse complement strand
GTGGGTGTAACAATGGTATTGATGTCCTCATCATCCTCCCCTTCTTGAAATGAAGTCGTCCTCGACGGAAACTCATCTTCCTCACCCAAATAAGGCTTCAAATCTGCAATGTTAAAAGTGGGACTAACCCCAAAATCTGCAGGCAGCTCAAGTTTATATGCATTATCATTTATTTTCTCTAACACCTTAAAGGGACCATCAGCCCGTGGCATGAGCTTTGATTTGCGCAAATCAGGAAATCTATCCTTACGCAAATGTAACCAAACAAGATCTCCAGGTGCAAACACAACATGTTTTCTACCCTTATCTCCAGCAAGTTTATATTTGGCATTCATACGCTCAATGTTTTCCTTAGTTAACTCATGCATTTTTTAAATCAATTCAGCACGTTGTTTAGCATCAAAATTTACCTTCTCCGAAGATGGAAGAGGCAACAAATCAATACGTGCACGAGGTAGGAAACCATACACAACTTCAAAAGGGCACATCTTAGTAGTAGAATGCAATGAACGATTATAAGCAAATTCAATATGAGGCAAGCATTCCTCCCACATTTTCTTATTACTCTTCAAAACAGCCCTAAGCATAGTAGACAATGTTCTATTGACTACTTCAGTTTGGCCATCAGTTTGGGGGTGACAAGTAGTACTAAAAAGCAGTTTAGTCCCCAACTTAGCCCATAAACATCTCCAAAAGTGGCTAAGAAATTTAGTATCACGATCTGAAACAATAGTATTTGGCACACCATGCAAGCGAATAATTTCACGAAAGAACAAATCAGCAACATTAACAGCATCATCGCTTTTATGACATGGTATAAAGTGTGCCATTTTCGAGAATCTATCCACGACAACAAATATGCTATCCCTCCCCTTCTTTGTTCGAGGTAAACCTAAAACAAAGTCCATAGATATATCCTCCCAAGGAACACTAGGTACA
>NW_021191453.1:0-1306 GCF_002162155.2 Triticum dicoccoides | reverse complement strand
CCGGACGAATTTGAAGGTGATTCCAATTGGGTTGGAAAGTGCACGAAATCTAGTTTCCAACAAAAAAAGAATCACCCAATTCGGAGTCCGTATGAAAAACTTGTGTGCGTTTTGAGTCAGGTATGTCTGTGCAGTCCGAATCTGAATCCAGAACGTGAGAGACTTGGACTCTATCTTCTCTTGGGCCAAAAGTGACGTGAGAGAACTTTTTGGATAGCAAATAAACATCTCTTTCTTCCTTATCTTCATATGTGGATTGTACAAATGTCCCATACACCTGCAATTAGACAAAACACAAAAGTGTGTGAAGTATTTTTGTCCTGGATAACATAAATAGATTATTGAATAGTTTGCACTAGAAATCACCTGACAAATATGCATATATGCAATATTTTTGGTCATATCCAAGGTAGTAATGTCCTCATCACACGTGCTACCCATCATTCATTGTCATAATAATAGTTGAGATCGTTCACATCCTCACTTGATCCAATCTGCATCTTATCTAGTTTGTTTTGGAAAGAGGGAGAAAAAAAAGAGAGAAAAAAATACAAGAGAAAAAAAGGAGAAAAAAAAGTCAGAGAAAAAAAGGAGAGAAAGAAAAAAAAGTGTGAGGAAAAAAAAAGAGAGAAGAAAAAAAAACAAAAAAATCGGCACCAACTTTTTCAGAAGAAAGTTGGAGACAAAGTTGTTGATATATCCTGCTTGGCTGTTGTTTCACCTTATTATCTTTACTGCCGTTGTGATCTTCATTTATATCTTGTTGTCCAGAGCTACTTAGTGTCCTTCATTGATGCTAGTTGTGCTACGACGTGACCTCATTAGTGTTCTAGGCTCGCGTCTCTAGTCCGGTCTAGCCTAGGACCAGCACAGTACCGTCGTTGAGCGTTTATTCAACATTGCATCTTTGAATTGATTATTGCTAATCTTTTGCTACCATATATAGCCAACCCAGCTCCACATATTTCTACACCGTGTATACGTACGCTCCCCTGGCAATCGCTTTACTCAATATTCGGAGTTACTTGACACCGCTGGTTGCCGATCACCGCCTGCTGCATGGTAAGAACTTGTAAGACATTGATATTTGCTTTACTGTGAGCGTTTTACCACCACATCCTAGTAGTTGTAGAAACATTATTTTTGGGTTTTGTTTCTTGTTCTACTAATCATGACAGGATCCAGAGTCAATTCATGGGCTTTGTCGATCGCGGGAGACGTGCCACCACCTTTGCAAATACCACAACCGTCACGAGAGGTGCACAAACATCCAAATGCACATGATCAGGTTAATGTATCTATACCA
>NW_021191452.1:0-963 GCF_002162155.2 Triticum dicoccoides | reverse complement strand
GTCCGCTCCAAAGACGATTCTACATTCTTACTACCATTACAACCGTTCCCTAACAATGGATAATGTCCTATACTACTTACTCTCCCGCTCAATCACGGAGACGAGTTTTCCACGGTTTCCACCCCTCCCTCCATACCGCAGCAACACGAGTTTTTTCCACCCCTTTCAGAAAGCGCTCTTCGCGCCACAAAGCCGCCCCAAGACGCGCGAGCAATGAGCATCGAGCTTAAACATATCGCAAACGTCAAAAATAATATAACGGGATTAATATATATAATAATATAACGGGATTAATATATATCGCGCACGTGCGATATGTTTGTCACAAGGTGCAAAAAATAATTATAAAAGGAATGCAACACGAGGACTTCCCAGGAGGTCACCCATCCTAGTACTACTCTCGCCCAAGCACGCTTAACCTCGGAGTTCTGATGGGATTCGGTGCTTTAGTGCTGGTATGATCGCATCCGACATGTTTCCCCGTCTTCGTCCCTTATGCTTGCCACTCCAAGGTCCGCTCCAAAGACGATTCTACATTCTCACTACCATTACAACCGTTCCCTAACAATGGATAATGTCCTATACTACTTACTCTCCCGCTCAATCACGGAGACGAGTTTTCCACGGTTTCCACCCCTCCCTCCATACCGCAGCAACACGAGTTTTTTCCACCCCTTTCAGAAAGCGCTCTTCGCGCCACAAAGCCGCCCCAAGACGCGCGAGCAATGAGCATCGAGCTTAAACATATCGCAAACGTCAAAAATAATATAACGGGATTAATATATATCGCGCACGTGCGATATGTTTGTCACAAGGCGCAAAAAATAATTATAAAAGGAATGCAACACGAGGACTTTCCAGGAGGTCACCCATCCTAGTACTACTCTCGCCCAAGCACGCTTAACTTCGGAGTTCTGATGGGATCCGGTGCTTTAGTGCTGGTATGATCGCATCCGACATGTT
>NW_021191451.1:0-1516 GCF_002162155.2 Triticum dicoccoides | reverse complement strand
TTGCACAGGTAGAATATCTCTCCATTTTTTATCTCTGTTTATGCTCTTTTCAACTATGGAGAAGCTTGGTGAGGGGGGGAGGGAAGTTAATGAGGGGGGGGGGGTTCTGAACATGAAAAGCATCTAGACAACCAAACAGCTCCTAGAAGAATTGAGTGATGTTTTCATATTATTGAGCTATTCCACAAGACAAGGAGTATCTATATCAAAAGACGGCCATACTATTTTTTTGCCCCTTTTAGGTCACCAATCAGGAACAATTTCCTCATGAATGTTATCGACCTATGTAAAGAAATGAACATTGAGATTACTAGCAGTCTCGAGATGAGAGTGAGACTAAGAAGCACATCACCAGCTTCAGCAACATGTCGACCAACCTACCATGAATATGCAATGAAGGAACTCAATCCATCATCGTGCTATTGGATAGACCAAAGAAATGAGAATCCTAGAACGCCCAAGGGTTTGAAGAAACTATGTTGCACACTATTTGAAAGTCCAACTAATCCCCAGATGGTTTTGATAATTCATAACAACATATAGCTCATTTAACCAATATCAATTCAAGTTAAATATTTCATAAAGTTGAATGATTGGCATGGCATGGACTAGAGTTGTGGACCCTCAAAATGCTAAGGACAAAGATTGGTAAAAGCTCAAGACTCTTCATTTTTATTTTAGTGATCAGATCACAATGAGTCCATAGGAAAGCCAATAGTATTAAAAGGGGATGAGGTGTTGCTTAATGGTCTACTTGCTCAAGTGCTTAGTGATATTGCTCCAAAAACCCTTAGCCACTTTGTCATTTCCACATTTGTCCAAAATCCAAAGTCAAACTCGGCCCCACCGATTTGATCTATCCGGCGCCACCGAGTTCAGTTGACATAGCCACTGCCAGAAACCCTAAAAAATTTGGTCTCACCAATATGGATCTTGGTTTCACCGAGATGGCCTTGCAAACTCTCTATTGCATGCTGTAATTATTTCGGTCTCACCAAAATGTGCAATCGGTCCCACCGAGTTTGCTTGACATTTTTTCTGTTGACTCATTTCCTCACTTCGGTCTAACTGAGTTGATGCAATCGGTGCCACCGAGTTGATGTTTTCCCTAAGCCCTAGCACATCGATCTCACCGAGTTGATCATGTCGGTCCCACCGAGATTTCTAACGTTCACATTTTGAACTAAATCGGTCTCACCGAGTTCTTTTATTCGGTCTGGCCGAGTTGGGTCAAATGTGTGTAACGATTGGATTTTGCGTGGAGGCTATATATACCCCTCCACTTCCATCTCCATTAGAGAGAGAGCCATCAGAATGTGCCTACACTTTCACTATTCATTTTCTGAGAGAGAACCACCTACTCATATGTTGAATTTTGTGTGAAGGCTATATATATCTGTTCTCACTTTTAACACTTGCCTTGTTCTTAACACGTGGGTTGCCATTTTTCAACCAATAGGACTAGTTAGTGCTGTGTTATTGCCTGAAATCCACATTACCACTTTGTTCTTTGCAA
>NW_021191450.1:0-2131 GCF_002162155.2 Triticum dicoccoides | reverse complement strand
AAGAAGCCCAAGTCTGGTCCTAAGCCTGAGACTAAGTGCTTCTACTGCAAAGGGACTGGTCACTGGAAGCGGAACTGCCCCAAGTATTTGGCGGATAAGAAGGATGGCAAAGTGAACAAAGGTATATTTGATATACAGATTATTGATGTGTATTTTACTAGCGTTTGTAGCAATCCCTCGGTATTTGATACTGGTTCAGTTGCTAAGAGTAGTAACTCAAAACGGGAGTTGCAGAATGAACATAGACTAGTTAAGGGTGAAGTGACGATGTGTATTGGAAGTGGTTCCAAGATTGATATGATCATCATTGCACACTCCCTATACTTTTGGGATTATTGTTGAACCTAAATAAGTGTTATTTGGTGTTTGCGTTGAGCATGAATATGATTTGATCATGTTTATTGCAATACGGTTATTCATTTAAGTAAGAGAATAAATCGTTGTTCTGTTTACATGAATAAAACCTTATATGGTTACACACCCAATGAAAATGGTTCGTTGGATCTCGATCATAGTGATACACATAATCATAATATTAAAACCAAAAGATGCAAAGTTAATAATGATGGTGCAATTTATTTGTGGCACTACCGTTTAGGTCATATTGGTGTAAAGCGCATGAAGAAAATCCATGCTGATGGGCTTTTGGAATCACTTGATTATGAATCAGTTGATGCTTGCGAACCATGCCTCATGGGCAAGATGACTAGGACTTTGTTCTCCAGAACAATGGAGCGAGCAACAGATTTGTTGGAAATCATACATATTGATGTATGTGGTCCGATGAATATTCAGGCTCATGGCAGGTATCATTATTTTCTGATCTTCACAGATGATTTGAGCAGATATGAGTATATCTACTTGATGAAACACAAGTCTGAAACATTTGAAAAGTTCAAAGAATTTCAGAGTGAAGTGGAGAATCATCGTAACAAAAATGAAAGTTTCTACGATATGATCGCAGAAGTAAAATATTTGAGTTACGAGTTTAGCCTTCAGTTAAAAACAATGTGAAATAGTTTCACTACTCACGCCACCTGGAACACCACATCATAATGGTGTGTCCGAACGTCATAACCGTACTTTATTAGATATGGTGCGATCTATGATGTCTCTTACTGATCTACCACTATCGTTTTGGGGTTATGCATTAGAGACAGCTGCATTCACGTTAAATAGGGCACCATCTAAATCCGTTGAGACGACACCGTATGAACTATGGTTTGGCAAGAAACCTAAGCTGTCGTTTCTTAAAGTTTGAGGTTGCAATGCTTTTGTGAAAAAGTTTCAACCTGATAAGCTCTAACCCAAATCGGAGAAGTGCGTCTTCATAGGATACCCAAAATAAAATATTGGGTACACCTTCTATCACAGATCCGAAGGCAATATATTCATTGCTTTGAATGGATCCTTTCTAGAAAAGGAGTTTCTCTCGAAAGAAGTGAGTGGGAGGAAAGTATAACTTGATGAGGTAACTGTACCTTCTCCCTTATTGGAAAGTAGTTCATCACATAAATCTGTTCCTGTGACTACTACACCGATTAGTGAGGAAGCTAATGATGATGATCATGTAACTTCAGATCGAGTTACTACCAAACCTCGTAGGTAAACCAGAGTGAGATCCGCACCAGAGTGGTACGGTAATCCTGTTCTGGAGGTCATGTTACTTGACCATGACGAGCCTACAAACTATGAGGGAGCGATGATGAGCCCAGATTCCGCGAAATGGCTTGAGGCCATGAAATCTGAGATGAGACCCATGTATGAGAACAAAGTATGGACTTTGATTGACTTTCCCAACGATCGGCAAGCCATTGAGATTAAATGGATCTTCAAGAGGAAGACGAACGCTGATAGTAGTGTTACTATCTACAAAGCTAGAATTGTCGCAAAAAGGTTTTCGACAAGTTCAAGGTGTTGACTACGATGAGAGTTTCTCACTCGTATCTATCCTTAAGTCTGTCCGAATCATGTTAGCAATTGCCGCATTTTATGAAATCTGGCAAATGGATAAACAAAACTGCATTCCTTAATGGATTTATTAAAGAAGAGTTGTATATGATACAACCACAAGGTTTTTGTCAATCCTAAAGGTACTAACAAAATATGCAAGCTCCAGCGATCCATCTAT
>NW_021191449.1:0-1171 GCF_002162155.2 Triticum dicoccoides | reverse complement strand
TGGGATATGCTTGCTAGACAAACGGAGGGCACACCCGCAATATCAATAAGAGAGGAGATGGCTGCTTGTTGTCTGTGCACGTGCGTGTGAGAGACGGGCCAGGAGGCATGCATGAATGATGAGGGGGGACGATGTGGCTGTGGTAAGCTGATGTAACTACATAGGAAGATCAATCGCCCTTTGTAAGAGAAAGGAGAGACATAACTTGTGAGGTACGTCGATTGATGGGGGGTAGTTAAAGTCGATCTAGGTATATGTTGGGAGATCGATGGGTATACATGCATGTGTGTGTTAGAAGCAAATGAGGCACGAGGAGAAGGATAGAGAGAGAGGGATGCATGTAGGAGGTGGTACGAGAGGCATACTATATTGAGGGGGAGGAGTGTGCGAGTACGAGAATGATGAAAAGAGTGGTGGGAGTGAGGCATGGACGCTGACAAGAGAAGAGGGGAAGCTTGTGTTTGTGCTAGGCACACCTGGCTAGAGAGGCATATCGGTCGATGTGTGCCGTAAAGAAGGAGCTGGGGGCCCTGCACACACCGTGGGTGAACGACCTAAAGTGAAAAGATGAATTTGCGCGATGGAGCTAGAGAATGCTGAGGGAGGGTGAGAGGGATGCGGGCGTGTGCATGCACAAGAGAAAGTTAGCGCTAGCTACAAAGATAAGAGGGCTATGTGGGTGTAAAAGACGAATAGATATCATATATACTTTATTATAAAAAGCGAATTCGGATATTTGAAGAATTTATCATAGTGTTTCAAACCGACGGATGTGTGAATATATATAACGGTGATACACATGGTGTGGTTATGAACATGGTATGCTACATTTAATATGTTTTATCTCTACTCTTATAAAAAACGGAGTTGTTGATGATGGTGTGCCTGCCATCCTGCATTATAGGCCATCTGATTTGTTGTTGGCGGATAGCAAGGAAACTATGATGGTTGAAGTTGGCAACAATCATGATTGTAGATTCTTATGAAATAGAGAAACAAATTCAAATTTAGTTCGAATTGCAGCGGTAGTATAGACATTTGGAATGCACTAAAATGTTGGTATGAGTAGGTTACATGCATTATACAGCAAGCGAAAAAATTTAATCGGACATAACATGGATTCATACTCCCTCCTTCCATCTATATAGGGCGTAATGAGATTTTTAAGACC
>NW_021191448.1:0-1060 GCF_002162155.2 Triticum dicoccoides | reverse complement strand
TCCTCCATCTTACAACTGTAGAACTTGTCGGAGACATCATATCTCTCGACCCGGGCATGAGCTTGGAAAACTAGTTTCAGCTCTTCGAACATCTCATATGCTCCGTGATGCTCAAAACGCTTTTGGAGCCCCGGTTCTAAGCTGTAAAGCATGCCGCACTGAACGAGGGAGTAATCATCAGCGCGAGACTGCCAAGCATTCATAACGTCTTGGTTCTCTGGGACGGGAGCGTCACCTAGCGGTCCTTCTAGGACATATTGTTTCCTGGCAGCTATGAGGATGATCCTCAGGTTCCGGACCCAGTCCGTATAGTTGCTGCCATCATCTTTCAGCTTGGTTTTCTCTAGGAACGCGTTGAAGTTCATGTTGACATTAGCGTTGGCCATTGATCTACAAGACATATTTGCAAAGGTTTTAGACTAAGTTCATGATAATAAAGTTCTAATCAAATTATGAACTCCCACTTAGATTAGACATCCCTTTAGTCATCTAAGTGTTACACGACCCGAGTCGACTAGCCCGTGTCCGATCATCACGTGAGACGGACTAGTCATCGTCGGTGAACATTTTCATGTTGATCGTATCTTCTATACGATTCGTGTTCGACCTTTCGGTCTCCGTGTTCCGAGGCCATGTCTGCACATGCTAGGCTCGTCAAGTTAACCCTAAGTGTTTTCGCTGTGTAAAACTGTCTTACACCCGTTGTATGTGAACGTAAGAATCCATCACACCCGATCATCACGTGGTGCTTAGAAACGACAAACTGTAGCAACGGTGCACAGTTAGGGGAGAACACTTCTTGAAATTTTATAAGGGATCATCTTATTTACTACCGTCGTCCTAAGTAAACAAGATGCATAATACATAATAAACATCACATGCAATTATATAGTTGTGACATGATATGGCCAATATCATATAGCTCCATTGATCTTCATCTTCGGGGCTCCATGATCATCTTGTCACCGGCTTGACACCATGATCTCCATCATCATGATCTCCATCATCGTGTCTTCATGAAGTTGTCACGCCAACGACTACTTTTACTTCTATGACTAAC
>NW_021191447.1:0-1169 GCF_002162155.2 Triticum dicoccoides | reverse complement strand
GGGTTCCATCCATGAGGAGATCCGGCTGGAGTTTCGCTCACAGCCCCAAACGATGTGAACAGGGTTCCCGAGATACCAAACGGGCATCCGGTACACCGTGCCACGTACCTACCGCATCACAGCCCACCCCTACGGTCAGCGCTGTCCACGGCCTCCAGTAAGCTACAAACACCAGAAACTACTTGCAACTCCTGGACAGAGGACTAGGGTGAATAAGAAGTCGAGCGGGGTCATATTTCAGGGCCCAATGTATGGTAGTAGCTGAATCATGGATCACAAACACAGAACTCAGTTCCTGAGGACGGCTGCAATGAGACAACCCACCATGTACTCCTACATGGCCTCTCACCGCTACCTTTACCAAATCGTGTTCACACACTTAGCTCACACACAGTAGGACATGTTCACACGCCTCTGATTCATCCCCGACGAACCAGGCATGACTCAACTCTAAGCAGTAGCAGGCATGACAAACAAGCATGAATGAGTAGGCACAACAGGGCTCAAACAATTCCTACTCATACTAGTGGGTTTCATCTATTTACTGTGGAATGACAGGTCATGCAAAGGATAGAGGGGTTCAGCTACCGCAACAAGTAACAGATGAATCGTTGTTGTCCTAATGCAGTAAAAGAGAGCAGGAGCGAGAGAGTAGGATTGTATCGGAATGAACAAGGGGGTTTTGCTTGCCTGGCACTTCTGAAGATAACATTGAGTCTTCATCAGTGTCAACGATCACATCATCGGTATCGTGTCTATCGAGAGGGGACAAATACCGGCAACACAGAAGGGAACACAATCAATGCAATGCACAATATGATGCATGATCATGACATGGCAAAATGAATGTGTTTTGAGCTAATGCAACTAGCAACAGATTAAATGAAGTTGGTTTGAATACAAGATTCAAATTTAAACTCCATATGTGATTATTCAAATGCCATTTAATTGATTTGTGCTAAACAGCAGCTATAAGTTGTTCTAACATGCATGAAAATGGTACAGATGGATTCCTTGAATTTTTCTGATAATTTTTCATATATAAATTATTTAATTTGGAGTTACGGTTAATTTTCTATGAATTTTAGAAGTTTTAGGCATTTTCTGGAATTTCAGAATTAAATTAAATCCAGGAAATGAGTTATGACATCAGCACTGCGTCATGCTTG
>NW_021191446.1:0-2405 GCF_002162155.2 Triticum dicoccoides | reverse complement strand
TGTAGCCATGATGGTCTCTTTTCGGTGGAGTCCGGGAAGTGAACACGGTTTGGGTTATGTTTGAACATAAGTAGGAGTTCAGGACCACTTCTTGATCATTGCTAGCTTCACGACTGTTCCGTTGCTTCTCTTCTCGCTCTTATTTGCGTATGTTAGCCACCATACTTGCTTAGTCGCTGCTGCAACTTCACCACTTTACCCCTTCCTTACCCATTGAGCTTTGCTAGTCTTGATACCCATGGTAATGGGATCGCTGAGTCCTCGTGGCTCACAGATTACTACAACAACAGTTGCAGGTGCAGGTTATGCGATGATCATGACACGAGAGAGATGCTTACTTGTTTTGGAGTTCTTCTTCTGCTTCTTCCTTGATTAGGGGATAGGTTCTAGGTCGGCAGCCTGGGCTAGCAGGGTGGATGTCGTTTGAGTTTCTGTTTATGTTTCATCCGTAGTCGGATGTTGCCCTTATGTATGATGATGTTGTATTCATGTGTAATTCTATGCCTCTTGTATGTATCCCCAACTATTATGTAATGGTACGATGTAATGATATCCACCTTGCGAAAGTGTCTCCAATATGTGCTTCTATTCTTAGTGGGACCTTCGAGTTCCTTTAGGATAGGGTCGCATATTGGGCGTGACAGTTACTTTGAAAATTCAGTACGTTTGAACTTGTTTGGAAGCTACTTGCACGATGTACAATTCTTCCACCTCATTTTTGTTTGATGTGAGATAAATGTCAAAAGTTGTATCCCAAAAATGACAGTGGTTAAAGGGCCAATCTATCGGTTAGTTGCTTGATCTTTCTTCGTTTCAGTCAATTTTGTCTTGGTCATTGGATTTGAAATCTTCTCCCGATGAACATTGATTCTCTTCCCATTGTGACACGACACAGCCCAACCGCCCCGCCAGCTGCCTCACCTCCAATGAGTTCATGTCCAAGCCCTCACCGGCGACACCATCTTGAGCTCGGCGGCTATCTAATCCAAGTGACAAACGAAAATAAAAAGACTTCTCACCCGCCTCGGTCAACCCTTGTCCTCATCTCCGTCAACGACGACGTGACTAGCCACACCGCCTTCGCCTTGGGCAAGGTAAATGCAATATAGCTTTTTTTCATATAAATTGTTCTGATTTCTTTCCTGTTTTTCAAAGTCGGCTTTCTCTCCAAGACAACACAGTTGCTCAAACACAAAAAGGAATATTTTTCCCCTTTTCTTGTTCAAAAAGTAATAAAAAGTCCCAAACCATGACCATGAGTGATGAAGCCATAACTGGCGAGCAGTTTAGTACGAACTACACATTGTATGCTTACATATGTTGTAGGAGTCATCTGCAGCGCCTGCTTCCACTCTTCTTGTATAGTGCAACTAAAATAGAGCGACACTGATGTGACATTTTAGTTGCACTTCACAAGACACCCTTAAAAAGTATTTTGTGAAGTACACTAAAATGTCACATCGACAAGTATGTGTGTACATCACAATGGTATGATTTGTGTAAGAAATTGTTTCATTATACTTATGTAGTTAGGGTTTGACTTGCTAAAATGCACAAGGTATGCATTGCAAAGTTAATAGGCAATTTAACATTGACAGTGCATGTTAATACCGATTTAAAACTAAATTAACATAGGCAGTGCACGGTAATAATCAATTTAAACACTAGATTAATTAAATAGATTCAAACATGCAGATCTACCATTTACAAAACATGTTCTTGTATCATATCAAACATGCAAGGCAGAAATATATAATTAACCAACCGGAGACAGTATGAGTTATTCGGTATGGAGGTTGTGCATACCACGAGGAAAAGAGAGTTGGCGGCGGCATGGCAGATCAGCTTGTCATCAATGGCGAGGCTGCCGATGCATATATGGCATGACGAGCATCTATGGCACGTCGCATGCGACACACCGTGCATCTATACCATGTCGTGCATCTATGGCACACCGCACGCAATGACCTGCTCGTCATCAAAGGCGAGGTCGCCGTCGATTGGAGACTTGGTTGTGGCACGACGGATCTAACGTGGATGCCGACATGGGTAGCGCGGTGACACCACGCCGTGCGTCTATGGCACACCACATGCGGCGTTCCGCTCGTCGCCAAAGACGAGGCTGCCGTCGACCAGAGATGTTGGCGGTAGCGCGGCTGATTTATTATACACGTTGGTGCGGGTAGGATGGCGACCACACGTACTTCACAGAGTAGTGGCAAGCATTGCACCTTACCCGCCATTGATAGGGTCGCACGCCACTGCTACAAGATGGACTACACTGGTGGGCAAATTACACCGTCCGCCACTGTTACAGCCCTAGCTACCAATGACGAGCGGATGCTTGCCACTGATGCCTCTTTAGCAGTGCCGGAAGGTCAGTGGCGGGCGGTCCAAAGAGGCTC
>NW_021191445.1:0-1280 GCF_002162155.2 Triticum dicoccoides | reverse complement strand
TTTTCACAAATACAAAAAATATCTCAGGTCATTTGAAAATATATTCATCATATATTATGAATATAATTCCAAATTCAAATAGAATATGATTTAAATTCAATGCTCAAAATATTCCTCAAAAATGTTCATTATTTTTGGTTTGGTGTAAAACCCTGGCCAAAATATAACCAACATTAGTTAAGGCCATTTTGGAATCATTGAATGCATTTTCCAGGGTTCTTTTGCCCTGCTTTTATTTAGGGTTTTGAGGCTTCCAACAATCCTCAACTCATGTTTCAGAAATTTAAATATGATGCCTGGATGAAGATGCAACTATTTACAAACAATATTCTAGGGCTGTGACAACTCACCCCCACTAAACAAAAATCTCGTCCCGAGATTCAAGCGTAGGGTAGGGTGAAGGGGGAACGCAAACTAGCACAATCTTCACGATCCAGGTTGCACTTCAATTGAACGTTGATTCAATCACCATCATTGTCTTGAAATCTTGCTCTGCGAAATCCTGTCAACATGACATGGAGGGAAGAAGGAGACTCTAGAAGGGTCGATCTTCTCGAAGATCGAACAACTCACGGAATGAGACATAGGACCATCTCTCGGGTTGAGACACGAGATACACATCAAGAGGGGTGGAAAGAAACGGATGACGAAGGTTCACTAGGTAGACAACAATTTGACGCTTAAGAAGGTGGTAATCGATTGTCAACGTAGCGAGGAGTTGAGTTGCCATGATACCATAATGATGCACCTCAGGGAGGGTGACTCGAAGATATATCCCCTTAAGTGGCAAAAAGAATTACCTTTGATTCAGGAATCATTGGAACTCTTTAAACCAGCCTAGGGCAATTCTCGAGCGATCGTTTGGAGGGGGGGTCGGTAGAATGGCATACTCGGACTTGGATGATGTGGATTACCTTGTTGAAGACAACGCAATGGATAAATTTGCTTGTCACCGGAAATGGAGGAGACCCATGGTAGAATTGCACATTGGCGGTGCAAGCTGGGAACAAAATGCAAATGCTGGGAATGATTCTGGTAACTAGGGAAGAACCCAACAATAGAGAGTGATTTCACGGTTTGAGAAGGTCATAGCATTGCCGAGGAAAACTGAGAGGAATCCAAGGTAGTGCTGATGATAACACGTAGCGCTTGTGCGTGCTCTCAAGAACTTGAGCATTTCCATAATCATCAAGGTTTTACCAACATCCGTGTCAAGGATCCTGGCAACACAACATACTACCATGATGAATAGCGATGGACGATGCAGATGCAAAGGAGGA
>NW_021191444.1:0-962 GCF_002162155.2 Triticum dicoccoides | reverse complement strand
GTCAACTCTGTTGACTGATGATGTCAGCATGACATCATGCTGATGTCATAAAAGCATTTTCGAAATTAATTAAATAATTAATTAAATTCCTGAAATTAATAAAATCTTTTAAAAATCATATCTTTTAATCCGTAATCCGGATTAAAATATTTTCAACATGAAAGTTGCTCAGAACGACGAGACGACTCCGGATACGCAGTCCGTTCGTCCGCCACACCCCTCTAACCTATCGAACCCGCAACTTTCCCCCTCCGGCTCCTCTGCCCGAAAACACGAAACACCGGGAATACTTTCCCGGATGTTTTCCCCCTTCCACCGGTATCACCTATTACCGCGTTAGGGCACACCGAACACCGCGTATTGCCTTGTTATATTTTGTGATGCTTTGTTTGCTCTGTATTCATTATTTCTTCCCCCTCTTCTCTCCGGTAGACTACGAGACCGACGCTGCTGCTGCCCAGTTCGACTACGGAGTTGACGACCCCTCTCTCTCTTGCCAGAGCAACCAGGCAAGCCCCCCCTTGATCACCAGATATCGCCTATTCTTCTCTATACTGCTTGCATTAGAGTAGTGTAGCATGTTACTGCTTTCCGTTGATCCTATTCTGATGCATAGCCTGACATTGTTGCTACATCTGTTGATACCTTACTTGCAATCCTAAATACTTAGTATAGGATGCTAGTTTATCATCATTGGCCCTACATTCTTGTCAGTCTGCCTTGCTATACTATTGGGCCGTGATCACTCGGGAGGTGATCACGGGTATATATTATACATACATACATACTATACAGATGGTGACTAAAGTCGGGTCAGCTCATTGAGTACCCGCAAGTGATTCTGACGAGGGGGCTGAAAGGACAGGTGGCTCCATCCCGGTAGAGGTGGGCCTGGGTTCCCGACGGCCCTCGACTGTTACTTTGTGGCGGAGCGACAGGGCAGGTTGAGACCACCTAGGAGA
>NW_021191443.1:0-2070 GCF_002162155.2 Triticum dicoccoides | reverse complement strand
CAGTATTTCGCGGACCCTAAGGTAGCAAAGCTCCTGCGTTGGCACACGGATAGGGAGGAGAAGAAGCGAGAAGATGACGCAAATGATCCGGAGATAAATAAAAAAGACAAGATGCCGAGTCACCCTAGGGATGGGAGCCACTGGCAAGCGTTGAACTTCGAACACCCAGAATTTGGGAAGGATCCAAGGAACATCGTGCTGGGCGCGAGCACCGATGGAGTCAATCCGTTTGGTAGCCAGAGAAGCACACATAGCACCTGGCCTGTGTTTGTGTGGATGTACAACCTTCCCCCTGGTTGTGCATGAAGAGGAAGTACATTCACATGAGTATGCTAATTGAAGGTCCAAAACAACCAGGGAACGACATCAATTTGTATTTGGGGCTGCTGAAAGAGGAGCTAGACACGCTGTGGAAAACGCCAGCCAATACGTGGGACACCACACAGAAAGAATATTTCCCTATGAGAGCCGCACTGCTCACGATGGTGCACGACTATCTCGGTTACGGATATGTCGCGGGGCAGGTGGTCCATGGATTTTCTGGATGCGTTAGGTGCATGGATGACACGATGTATCGCCAGCTAGATAGAGATCTCGGGTCTTCGAAAACCATGTTCATGGGACATCGAAGGTGGCTTCGCGATGATGACCCATGGAGGAAACGCAAGGATCTGTTCGATGGTGAAACCGAACCCCGAAGACGCCCGCGTACGAGGTGCGGCAAGGAAATAGACGAGCTATTGAAAAATTGGAAAGACTGCCCACTGCCGGGAAAGAAGCAAAAGGCGCCAGAGCTGGGAAAGAAGCGAAAGGCGCCAGAGCCACTGCTGAAGCTATGGAAAACAAGGTCTGTTTTCTGGGACTTGCCGTACTGGAAGATCCACCGTGTGCCTCGCAGCCTTGATGTCATGCATATCACAAAGAATGTGTGCGAGAGTCTGCTTGATACACTGCTCAACATGACAGAGAGAACCAAAGATGGGCCAAAAGCAAGGGCAGACTTGAAATCAGTGGGCATCAGGGAGGAGCTTCACGCTAATGATGATGATGATGAGGCGAAGCAGGACACGGAAAGTCGGCGCAGAGGCAAAAAGGCCAAGAAGACCGGAAATGACTACCCTCCCGCGTGCTTCACTCTAAGTTAGGAGAAGATCGATCAGTTTTTCACCTGCCTCGTAGGAGTAAAACTTCCTTACGGTTACGCGGGGAAGATAAGCAGATACCTAGACCCAGCGAAGCAGAAGTTCAACGGGATGAAGTCTCACGACTGTCACGTGCTGATGACGCAGATACTTCTAGTTGCAATCCATGGAATCATGGACGCGCACGTCCGTGAAACGCTATTTGGCCTATGCAACTTTTTCGAAGTCATCTCTCAGAAGTCGGTTGGCGTGAGGCAACTCCGAAGGCTACAAGAAGAGATCGTCGTGATACTATGCGAGCTTGAGATGTACTTCCCGCCCGCATTCTTCGACGTTATGGTGCATCTGCTGGTCCATATCGTGGAGGATATCATCCAACTCAGGCCGACATTCCTGCACAGCATGATGCCGTTCGAAAGGATGAATGGTGTCATCAAAGGATACGTTCGCAACATTTCACGCCCAGAGGGAAGCATAGCCAGGGGCTTTCTGACCAAAGAGTGCATCTCCTACTGCACAAATTATCTAGGCATCGAGAACCCCGTTGGTCTTCCCGTCAACAGGCACCTCGGCAGGCTCGTTGGATGGGGTCACCATGAGGGTCGCCGCGAAATGCATGTCGACTTTGAGGGTCGACTCGCCGACTTTGAAAGAGCAAACGTAGTCGCGCTACAACACATAGACGTGGTCGATCCTTGCGTGGTAGAGCACAAAACCTTTATTCAGAAGACGTACAATGACCGAGGCCAACAGAGGATGGACGGAGATATAATCAAACAGTACAACTCATGTTTCACGCGTTGGTTCGAGCACAAGCTTCTGTCGTACCCTTTACATGAGGATTCTCCCGCAGAAGAACAACTCATATTCGCCTTGTCACAGGGCGCCGAGCACAACCTGATGACGTATGAGGCGTATGATATCAACG
>NW_021191442.1:0-5224 GCF_002162155.2 Triticum dicoccoides | reverse complement strand
ATTGCTAGAAGACCCTATAAGATGGCACCCCTAGAACTAGCCGAGCTTAAGAAACAACTCGATGAGTCCTTGAAAAAGGGTTTCATCCGACCTAGTTCATCTCCGTGGGCTTGCCCCGTCCTATTCGTCAAGAAGAAGGATGGTACGGACCGGATGGTTGTAGATTACCGACCTGTCAATTTGGTCACAATCAAGAACAAATATCCGCTTCCCAGGATCAACGACCTGTATGATCAGCTCGCTGGATCCTCAGTCTTCTCCAAGATGGATTTGAGGTTGGGCTACCATCAAATCAAAATCAGAAACGGGGACATTCCTAAAACGGCCTTTGTTACTCGTTATGGCCAATACGAGTACACCGTCATGTCCTTCGGTTTAACCAACGCTCCAGCCACCTTTTCTCGGTTAATGAACTCAATCTTCATGGAGTATTTGGATAAATTCGTTGTAGTTTACCTCGATGATATACTCATCTACTCCAAGAACAAGGAAGAACATGCCGAACATCTAAGGCTAGTGTTGAAGAAACTTCGAGAGCATCGCCTTTATGCCAAATTTTCTAAATGTGAATTCTGGTTGCCAGAAGTGACCTATCTGGGTCATGTAATATCTGGTAAAGGTATTTCTGTTAACCCTGAGCGAGTTCAAGCCGTCCTTAACTGGACTCCACCTGAATCGGTCAAGCAAGTTCGGAGTTTTCTAGGCTTAGCGAGCTATTGTCGTCGCTTTGTCGAGAACTTCTCCAAGGTTGCCAAACCTCTAACCGAACTCCTCAAGAAAGATAAGAAGTTCGAGTGGACTCCACAATGTGAGCACAGCTTTCAGGAACTGAAAAGACGCCTGACTTTTGCTCCCGTACTGGTACCGCCAGACTTCTCCAAGGATTTTGTTATCTACTGCGGCGCCTCGCGACAAGGACTAGGTTGCATTCTCATGCAAGATCGACACGTAATTGCCTACGCTTCACGGCAATTGCACCCACATGAGGAGAATTATCCTACTCATGATCTAGAGCTTGCAGCTGTAGTCTATGCACTTAAAACCTGGCGACATTACCTCCTCGGTAATTGTTGCGAAATATTCACTGATCACCAAAGTTTGAAGTACATCTTCACCCAACCGGATCTGAACCTCAGGCAAAGACGTTGGGTTGAATTGATCAGAGACTTCGACTTAGGAATAACCTACACCCCAGGGAAAGCCAACGTCATGGCTGATGCGCTAAGTCGTAAATCTTATTGTAACAACCTGATGTTACAACAAAGTCAACCGCTTCTCCATGAGGAATTTCGGAAGCTTAACCTTCACATTGTACCTCAAGGTTTTCTTTCCACCTTGGTAGCAAAACCTACTCTTACGGATCAAATCATCGCTGCCCAAAAGCGAGATAAGGGAATATCTAAAATCAAAGAGAACATTGCTAGCGGAGGTGCTAGTTGTTTCTCCACAAATGATCATGGTGTGGTGTACTTTGAGAACCGTCTAGTGGTTCCCAAGAACCAGCATCTACGGCAGTTGATCCTTAAGGAGGCTCATGAATCCCCTCTCACTGTTCATCCCGGTAGTACTAAGATGTATCAGGACCTACGCCAGAGGTTCTGGTGGACTAGGATGAAGAGAGAAATTGCTCAGTATATTGCAAATTGCGACGTCTGTCGTCGTGTAAAAGCAGAGCACCAACGGCCTGCTGGCACCCTTCAACCCTTAGCTATTCCTGAATGGAAATGGGATAAAATTGGTATGGATTTCATTACCGGTTTTCCCAGGACCACGAGAGGGAATAATGCTATTTTCGTCGTGGTCGATGTCTTCCACGTTTCTCAACTCAGGCGTTGCTTCTCGGATCCTATCCGTGAAGTGGACCACGAAACGCTTGATCTCCAAGATAATCTTACATATCGAGAGTACCCCGTTCGTATCCTCGATCAGGCCGAACGTATCACCCGACGTCAGAACATCAAGTTCCTCAAAGTACAATAGTCGCACCATTCTGAGGATGAAGCAACCTGGGAAAGGGAGGATCGTCTTCGACTCGAGTACCCCGCCTTCTTCCCGGAGGAACCCAAATCTCGGGACGAGATTCTTTTGAGTGGGGGTGAGTTGTCACACCCTAGCTAGTCATGCATTAGAGTGTTGCATCATGTTTACTCTTTCATCAGAAACTTGAAATGGGGATCTGTGAAACCCTCAGAATCATTTTGAAAATGACCCAAATAAAAATTTCTCCAAAAGGGTCCAAGAAAATGCTCATGTTGATCTCTGAAAATATTGGACAGAGATAAAAATCAAACCAATATTTTTAGTGGCTCATGGACATTTATTTTGGGCATTTGGAATTAATGCATAAATATTTGCTTTGGAAATATATTTACATATATATTAATATATGTCCAAATATTATGCCAATTATAAAGGAGCTCTGGAATAATATATCTAGCCCCTGAAAAATTTGGCATAAGTTAAATAAATGGTTTAATATATTATTTAAATCAGAACAAATGTCAGAAATTAGAAAACAGAAAAAAATAAAAGGGAGAAGCTTACCTGGGCTCCTCCACTGTGCAGCCCATCCAGCTGGCCGGCCCAGCCAGCAGGCGGCCCAGCCCGTCTCCCTCCTCTGTCGTCTTCGTCCCGACAGAGGGAGGGGAGTGTGGCCAGCGCGCGCGCGCGCCACCGCGCCACGCCACCTCTCTCCCTGCCTGCCTGCCCTCCCCTCCTCGCCTCGATGCCCTGGACGACGCCACGCCTCCCCCCTGCTCTCTCTCACTCGCCCTCGGCTCTTCCCTCCTCTCCCTCGCTCTCTCTCTCACGGCCGACACCACCGTCGCCGCCGTTCGCCTTAGCAGCCGTCTCCGGCCACCCCTCGCTCCCCCGACTAGCTCAGAAGCTCCGCCACAACCCCCTCGTCCTCCCCACCGCTCCACAGGCCTCCGGAAGCCCTGCATCGCCGCCACGTCGCCGTTCCCCTCCTCGGACTCCGACCACCGTCGCCGTCGATTCGCCTTCTCCAGCGCGTCCCCGAGCCCGCTTCGACGCCCACTGCAACCGCGATGAGCTACGCCACCGTTTCCCCCTCTTCTCCCCCTCGTTCCCTCACCGCAGCCTCCTCCCCACCACGGCCGAACCTCCGCCGTCGCCGAGCTCGCCGTCGACGCAGCTCCGGTGACCATTTGGTCACCCCGGCGAGTCCAACGAGTTCGTAAGGCTCCGTAGAGCATCCCTAGCGCCTCGCCTAGCTCGCCTTCGAGCTCCAACCCCGTTTCCGTGCACGACCGAACCCCGGCGGCCGCAGCCGAGCTCGCCGCCGTCGACTCCGGCCACCCCAGGCCCAGCCACCACCACCGTTCGACGCGCGGGAGCAAGAGCTCTCCAACGAGCCCAAGAACGGCCTCGCCCGTGCCCTGTAGCGCGATCCCGCATCGCGCCGCCGTCTCGGGCCTCGCCGGCGTCACGTCGCCGGTGGGTTTGACCCACTTTGACCACGGCAGGAACCCCCCCTGAGTCCCTGACAGGTGGGCCCAGCCCTGTAGCTAATTAGGATTAGCGCTAACCACTGTTAGTTAACCCCCTGACACTGACTAGTGGGCCCCAGCGCCACTAATTAGTAATTAGGATTAATTTAACCCTGTTTAACCCCCCTGTCACTGACGTGTGGGCCCCACACGTCAGGTTTGACTCCAGCCAGCCGCAGTTGACCACTGACGTCATGCTGACGTCATGCTGGTGCAATAATTATATTTCTGGATTTAATTTAAATCTGGAACTTCAAAAATTCATAACTTTTATTCTGTAACTCCAAATTGGACAAATTATATATGAAAAATGATTAGAAAAATCCAATCTATCCATCTGTACTATTTTCATGCATGATCAAACAAGTTAAATTGATGTTTCAAGCAGAACAAGGAAAAGCACTTTAAAAGGCCATATTTGAATTTGAAATTTGAACCCTTGATTCAAATTTGTTCAAACCCTTCTGGTTTTAGTTGCATTAGCCCAACACACTCATATTGCCATGTTTCATGCATGCATCATATTGTTGCACATTGTTTGGTGATGGTTGTGTATCGGT
The DNA here is from genome assembly GCF_002162155.2 of Triticum dicoccoides. NCBI lineage: Eukaryota > Viridiplantae > Streptophyta > Magnoliopsida > Poales > Poaceae > Triticum > Triticum dicoccoides. The sequence continues at coordinate 1,152 of NW_021191442.1, read as the reverse complement.
GTCCTTTGCGACAGGTTCTGCCTCCGAGGAGTACCGTGATTACCCTAACGAAGAACCGTATCAGTGCATCGACCCATCAGGCAAGCAACCAACCATTTGATCATATCGATACAATCCCATGTTCTCGCTCCTGCTCTCTTTTACTGCATTAAGGCAACGCGTTTCAAACTGCTGTGTGCTACGGTAGTTGAACCCATTTCCTCTGCATGACCTATCATTGCCACAGTAACTAGATGAAACCCACTAGCATGTGTAGGAGTTGATTGAGCCATATGTATGTGTTGTTCCTACCTTGCTATGCCTGCTATGCTTAGAGTCGTGTCAGGTCTGGTTCATCTGGGTGATGGGCTAGAGTGAAATGATTATGTCGGTAATAAGAGTGGTGAGGTGAACACGATTTGGTAAAGGTATTGATGAGAGGCCATGTAGGAGTACATGGTGGGTTGTTTCATTGAAGCCGACCTTAAGCACTGAGATCTGTATGTGTGATTTAAGATACAACTACTACCATGCATTGGGCCCTGAAATATGACCCCGTTCGACTTCTTATTCACCCTAGCTCTCTGTCCAGGAGTTGCAAGTAGTTTCTGGTGTTTGTAGTCTACTGGAGGCCGTGGACAGCGCTGACCGTAGGGGTGGGCTGTGATGCGGTAGGTACGTGGCACGGTGTACCGAATACCCGTTAGGTATCTCGGGAACCCTGTTCACATCGTTCGGGGCCGTATGGGAAACCTTGGCCGGACTCCCTGTGGATGGAACCTGAATAGGCGATAAACCTGGACTAGAGGCTTAAGTGTTTAGGTAGGTCGTGGTCTACACCCACGTCGGCTTTCGCTTGAAGTCTGCCGAGCACATGTCGTGTGCAGACGCTAAGTGGTGGAAACATGTATGAAGAAGTACACCCCTGCAGGGTTAACATGATCTATTCGAATAGCCGCGTCCGCGGTAAAGGACTACTTGGTTGCCTATACAGTTCATAGACAAGTAAATGGAAACTACTAAAAGCCTCAAGATAAGAGTGAGTGCCGAGGATGGCTCTTCCGTAGGAAGACGGAGGCGGATCCTCGGTAGTGTATTGAATTGGTGAGTAGTGGACTCGTGTGCGCAAAACCATTTCAAGTTGGAGTATCGTAGGATAGCCTAGCCAAGAGT
>NW_021191441.1:0-1201 GCF_002162155.2 Triticum dicoccoides | reverse complement strand
CAAGAGATAGGGTTGATTTCGGACCCCTCCACCAAGGGCCACGAAATTCCCCCCCTCTTCCTCCATATATACAGCCCTTAGGGCATCGTTTAGACTTTGGGTTTTGTTTAGATTAAAAGTTCGCCATAGCTGCAACTTCGCGTACTTCGTTTGTGTTCAACGACCAGACAAAGGCGTCACAGAACCCCACCTTGATCAATAAAGCTTTCATCTTATATTCGCAATATCCAGATTGCAATCTCAGTTTCTTGCTTGTTCTTCGTTTGCTCACAGGAAACAGACCCTCGTGGTCAGGTTGATCGTGCTCCGGCGTGGTCAATAACCTCTCGGAGTTGGTTTAGCGATTGCTAAGGCGCGACGTCCTCGCACGTTCGTAGTCGGATCGTCAAAGTCGACTTCCACCAAAGCGAAATCCATCATCTCATCGAAAGACGGGACACCTCCGCCTCTATCAAGTGGTATCAGATTTCCAGGTTGCTCGGTGAGATTTTACAGTTTTTCGTACTTTAGATCGAGTCTGTTCTTCATACCTACAGTCCACGAAAAAGCCACCAAAAAAAAATTAGGGTTAGTTCTTCATATCCGAACCAATCTGAGCCTTTGCATAATCTTTTTAGGGTTTTGCTTTGTTGAATTTGCGGTTGCATCGTCGTGTCTAGTTGCTGGTCTTAGAGTCTAGTCTTTTAGAGTTTCGAGTTCTGGTCATAAGTTGTCACGCCGCCGCCGCACCATCATCATCACCCCTGCCATCTACCACCATCGCTTATCCGCCACCGCTTCGAATCCGTAATCATATACCACCACCGCTGCCATCTACCACCATATATCCACCACCAATCCGAGTTCTTGTCATATTAGGTTTGTTTTCGGGATCCATCCAGATTCCGATTCGTGTTTCCTTGCCGGAGTAGGTTTCGGAAAAAAAAAATTCTGGTAGCCACGCTCCGTTTAGGCCCAAAATTTTTCGAAAACGCATTTTTCGAAAAAATTTCTGGCTATCCTATTTTTAGGTGTTTCTGAGTGTTTTGAGACAGGTGCCATTATAGGAAGTTTTTTTTGACCCGTTTCCAGTTTCTGGGTCCGGGCAGACGAAAAAAAAAAATTGGTCGAAAAAATTTCGTGCCCATCCTGTCCGTTTGAGCTAGGAAGAGTTTTGAGACACTCGCCATTATAGTGATTTTTCGCAAAAAAAAAAGCAGCG
>NW_021191440.1:0-2068 GCF_002162155.2 Triticum dicoccoides | reverse complement strand
TATTTTTTTGTCTCTGCCATCTGAATTGCTGTCAATACACTGCTGTAACAAATCAATGATGTGACCAAGTAATTCTCGATCCTCGGACAAAGAAGCTAAGCAGTTTCCGAAGGATTCTTTCTCCTCAAATGTCATCTTCGGCTTCACAATCTCAGTTAGCCTGAGTAGTCACTGCGGTCCACAGGAAGGGTCTTTCTCCTCTTTGACTCGGCCCTATCATCCTCAACAAGTTTGATACTTTATTGACTATGATAAATAATGCTTAGAATAAGGGAAACGGTATCTTCCTGCCGACGGATCGCACTCTCGCGTCCGCCGTGCGTGGAGCCGTTGGATCACTTTTGATCCGTCAGACCACGTGTACTAACAGATTCTACGCCTCGCATCCGCTGCCCTCGGAAGCCAACTACATGTGGATTAGTCCCACCCACAGTATGCATTAAGATTCTGCAACATCCTCCATGTTTCTGAAACATGGGGAATGTTGCACTGGTAACACGACCTCGAGAGCCAACCACAATGCAGACAAAAAATTTCCGCAACATAATCTTTGTTGCAGAAAAAAACTCTGCAACATTATTCTTGTTGCAAAAAAATCTACAACAGAACCTTTGTTACAAATGTTTTCTACAACATGACGCCTGTTGCAAAAAGTTCCGCAACAAAACCTTAGTTGCAAAAGTGGGAAAAGTGAAGAACGACCCTTGACTCAGGATTACACCAGATTTGACGGCTAACGCGGACCTTTTTATCCGTCAACCGACGAGTAGCACGCCAATTGATCATTAAAAAATTTGCAACAAGATCTTTGTTACAAAAAAAAAAATCAAACAAGACCTCTCTTGCAAAAAATTAAAAAAAGTACATGCCCATGTCGCGTGATCTTTAAAATTCTGCAACTAGACTTTTGTTGTGAAAAAAAAATCTTAAGCAAGATCTTTGTTTCAGAAAATTAAAAAAATATAGGCACGGTTGATCTTTAAAATTTCTGCAACAAGATCTTTGTTGCAAAAAAAACACGCTCGGGTGATTGCAACAAGCAGACTGTTGCGGAAACACCACTCTTGTTGCAAAAGATGGTTGCTTACATTGGTAGATCGGGCGGTCATTATGTCTCTATCCAATGGTCAGCGAGGCGGCGGATCTTTTTCAATTTACGCCGGTGGACGCGTAGCGTCACCCTTAGAATAAAACCATTTTAAGAAATGCTTCACCAGCTAAACATTAAATTAAGCATACCATTTCAGGAAAATGTGTAATCTGTTCCAACTTTTGTAACATTCACTCCAGCTGCTTCCAGGCTTGACGTTGTACCGAAAGTGGAGATGATAGAAAACCTACAGGCGCAAAAAATCTTCATAAGACATAAAAGTTGGTAAATCTAAGCTGGAGAATGCTTCTTCCTGTACAAGATCAGGCTTCATAAATACAAAGACTAATCTCACACAAACAATCAACCTATAAAAAACATGCAGCTATTAACTAGCTAAAAAGTAATCTACTGTGAACAATGCATAGCTTTCGGGAAGACAATATATATGATAAATCAGCACTGCCTGAAGTAGGCATTGATGTACAACATAATTCTCCATGGTGATGCATGGGGAGACACAACAAGACTGACACAATCCAGCATTAACTTAAAACAATAAGGCAATTGTCAGTTATACAATTCTTTGGAGATGGAGGACATCCCACAGCACGAAAGAGGCATGCCAAGCTCTGCAGACCATTTCCAAGATTGGCCAAGTCCATTTTATCCGACAATAATATCAGTGCTTGCTTCACTCCTGTTGATGTAGGAAATTACAATCAGCAGGCAGGTACCATAGATCACATAGACAAAAAGAAATGTATCATCTGTTACACTATTAGTATTTGCGGTCCTAAAATAGTGCCAGTGCAGGAACACTTCATTGTGCGCATCATAAATAGCCGATACAATAGTCCTAGAAAAAAAATCCTCTTGGCCCTGCTTATGACAACCCCCGAAAGGCGGACAGTTTAAAAAAGCAAGTAAGAAATATAGTAAATGCAACTAACTAAATGTGACAATGTACTGAGTAGC
>NW_021191439.1:0-991 GCF_002162155.2 Triticum dicoccoides | reverse complement strand
CAAATGTTCTTCCAAAGATCTGCTATAAATCAGTATATCATCAAAATAGACTACCACAAATCGTCCAATGAAAGCACGTAAAACTTCGTTCATTAGTCTCATGAAAGTACTAGGCGCATTAGTTAACCCAAAAGGCATGACTAACCACTCATATAATCCAAACTTAGTTTTAAATGCTGTTTTCCATTCATCTCCCAATTTCATACGAATTTGATGGTATCCACTACGCAAATCAACTTTGGAAAATATTGTAGAGCCACTCAATTCATCAAGCATATCATCTAGCCTAGGAATAGGATGACGATAACGAATAGTAATATTATTAATGCCTCTACAATCAACACACATACGTGATGTACCATCCTTTTTCGGCACTAAAATAATAGGAACAGCACAAGGACTAAGGGATTCGCGTATATAACCTTTGTCGAGAAGCTCTTGTACTTGACGCATAATCTCCTTCGTCTCCTCTGGATTGGTACGGTATGGTGCATGGTTTGGCAGTGAAGCACCGGGAATTAAGTCAATTTGATGCTCAATCCCTCGAATAGGCGGTAATCCCGGTGGCACGTCTTGTGGAAAGACGTCAGCGAACTCCTGCAAAATGTTAGTGACAGCAGGAGGCAACGAGGAAGGCACGTCCTCGAATGAAAATAATGCCTCTTTGCACACAAAAGCATAGCAAACAGATTTGCTGAAATCTAGCTCATCAATATCAGATTTGGTGGCAAATAAACATGCACTTTTCAATTTAATTTCAGAAGCAACACTAGATGGTTTATTATTAGGCTTCATTTGTTGCTCAAATTCTTTTGCCACAATCTGATTTTCACTCTTATTCTTCTCCTGTTGTGCTTTATTAGCTCTATTAATATCATCTTTCAAAATAGAATCAGGAGTCATAGGAAGCAAAGTAATATTTTTATCCTTATGAACAAGAGTATAGTGATTGTTTCTACCATGGTGTACAGAATTTTTATCAAATTGCCAT
>NW_021191438.1:0-1031 GCF_002162155.2 Triticum dicoccoides | reverse complement strand
CGTTTTCAAAAATCGTTCATGTTTTCAAATTTGTTCGGGAGTATAAAACATGTTCTAGTTTTCACAAACTGTTAGCAAATTGCAAAAAATGTTTGTGTTCTCATTTGTCTTCTTCGTAGGAGTTTTATAAAAATGTGTGCATTTTCAAAAATTGTTCACGTTTTTAAATTTTGTTAATAGTTTCTAAAAAAATTCAGGTTTTAAACATATTCCTATATTCAAAAACATGTTCATGTTTTTCCAAATATTTGAGTTTATTCAAAATTTCAAAACTTTGTGTGTTTCTTTAAACATTCATTTTTTTGGAAAACATCATTTTTTGGGGAGATTTGAAAAATGTTAATCATTCATTTGAAAATGTTCATTTTGTCCAAATTTTAAAATGTTCATTTTTTCGAAATTCCAAAAATGTTCATTTTTTGGTCAAACAGTCATTTGAAAAAAAAAATTGTCGAAATTTCTTCGCAGATTAAAAATATGACGTGTTTCCAAAATTTGTTCGGGATATTTGAAAAATGTTAACATTTTTATAAATGTGTTCATAAATCCAAACAACGTTCATAATTTCAAAAAAATAATTGTGGTTAAAATGTATTAACGAATGCCCAAAGGGTTCATGTTTTCAATATATTTTGGCAAATTCAAACAACTGTCCGCAATTGTTTTTAAAAAAATCGCACATCAAATTTTGTTTGTGAGTTTCAAAATATTTTCCTGTTTAAAAAAATGGTTATGTTTTTAAAAATGTTCATGTTTTCCAATTTTTGTTCAGAATTTCAGAAATGTTCACAGATTGATTTTTTTCATGGTTTTCAGAAAAATGAGAGTTTCCTAAAATTAATTCACGTTTTCAAAAGTGGTTGAGTTTCTAAAAGTATTCCTGTTTCAAAAAACTGTTCCACTTTGAAATTTAAAATGTTTAGAATTGGGCGCTACTTTTTAGTTCTTATAGTTTTGCCCTGGTGTATAGATAAGAACCCAGATTCCCAGATTAACTCTCTTTGCTAGCAACACAAGCGCATGTAAATAAG
>NW_021191437.1:0-1555 GCF_002162155.2 Triticum dicoccoides | reverse complement strand
GTTGAAGGGGATCTCCGGCGACGGTGAGCTCGGGCGAGGTCGGTGCGGTGGTCTCGGGCGTTGCGAGCGCTCGGGGCTCGGCTGCTCGATGAAGTGGACAGCGGCGGAGCTCCTGGACACGGTGAGACGGCGTGGGGTGGTCGGAGGGCGTGGCTACGGCGAGGGGGTGGCGGCGATGGCGTCGGCCATGGCTGGGGCGTGCGAGGGGGAGGAGCTGGAGAGGAGAGGGGGTGTCTGGGGGGTTCGGGGGAGAGAGGGAGGCCGATCCACGGCGTTAGCCGGGCGAGGGAGGCGGCGAGGCGGCGAGCAGCTGCGTGGCGAGCTGCGGTGCCGCCGCCGAGCACCTTGGCTGCCTGCCTGGCGAGCCAAGCAGCTCGCTGGAGCGGTGGCCGGGCTGGGCCGGCCAGGTGGGCTGGCTGGTGGGCCTACGGTGGCGCCAGGTAAGTTTTCCCCTTTTTTTCTGTTTCTGTTTTTATTTAATATATCTGCAACTTTGTTGAATTTAATAAAATACCTAGGCAACTTCAAAAATCACCAAATTACTCCTGGTCCATAGTTGGATTATTCCCAACATGAAACATTTTAGTTTGGAGATATTTGAGCATTTAAATCTTTTATATAATTTTAAATGCCCAAATTCAAATATTTATGAATTAATTCAAAAACCCTAAGATGGCCTAGGAAAATGTGCACCACTTTTGGCAGAGGTTCTGAACCAAGACAAAAATGATGGGCATTTTAGAAGGGCATTTCAGGTTCATTGAAAATTATTTTAGTAAACCCTAGTTGGTTTCAGAGGGGACTGGGGGTTCTGTCATCCCCATTTCAAGTTTCTGATGAAAAAGTAAACATGATGCAACACTCTAATGCATGACTAGCTAGGGTGTGACAACTCACCCCCACTCAAAAGAATCTCGTCCCGAGATTTGGGTTCCTCCGGGAAGAAGGCGGGATACTCAAGTCGAAGACGATCCTCCCTTTCCCAAGTTGCTTCATCCTCAGAATGGTGCGACCATTGTACTTTGAGGAACTTGATGTTCTGGCGTCGAGTGGTACGCTCGGCCTGATCGAGGATATGAATGGGGTACTCTCGATATGTAAGATTATCCTGGAGATCAAGCGTTTCGTGGTCCACTTCACGGATAGGATCCGAGAAGCAACGCCTGAGTTGGGAAACGTGGAAGACATCGTGGACTCTGGAGAGATGCGGAGGTAGTTCCAACTGGTAGGCAACTTCTCCTCGTTTGGCGAGAATGCGAAAAGGTCCAATGTAACGAGGAGCCAATTTGCCTTTGATACCGAAACGATGGGTTCCCTTCAGAGGGGTGACCCGAAGATAAGCCTTCTCGTCAACCTCGAAAGTCATAGCCTTATGTTTTCGGTCATATTGACTCTTTTGACGAGATTGGGCTGTTTTCAACTTTTCATGAACGATGCGAACTTGTTCTTCTGCTTCCTGAATCATATCCGGGCCAAAGAATTGTCTTTCCCCGGTCTCTGACCAGTTAAGGGGTGTTCGACACCGTCGTCCATAGAGAACTTCAAAAGGGGCTTT
>NW_021191436.1:0-2136 GCF_002162155.2 Triticum dicoccoides | reverse complement strand
TACCTTTCTGCAGATGCTCTAAGACCTGGGCAATCTAATTTGGCCGTAAATTGAAGAAAATCCAGCGGCTATATGCCTTATTCTCCTTGTTTTCGTCGGATGGCATGCTGTAACTCATGCGCGTGAAAGACAAGAACAAAAGGGCATTCTTGGCATCGGTCAATATATATGTGGAAACAATATCTCCTCTATAGAGGACAAGAAATTCTGGGGCAATCAGGCAAGAAGAGCACGAGAAAATAAAGTACTTTCAAGGACTGCCATAGAATGGAGAGATGTTCACTAAAACGGTCATAATTTTGTCATTCGGAGTCCGTGTCGGACCCATAAGTACTCAAACTGCTTGCGGCGAGCGCGGGAATCCAAAAAATACTCCCCGCTTCCGCCAGGAGGCCCGGAGTACCCTCAAATTCAGCCTTAAGCAGGACTTTTTGGCCCCGAAAGTCGAAGAACATCATTCGTCGCTGTTTCAGACAAGTTTCTGAACCCATTGGCACTTCCTTTTGAAGGAAATTCGAGAGATTATGTTGCTTATAGACATTAGCCCCCCTGGTAGGGACAAACGTACCTTTCTGCAGATGCTCTATGATCCGGACAATCTCATTTGGCCGTAAATTGAAGAAAATCCAAAGGCTATATGCCTTATTCTCCTTGTTTTTGCCGGATGGCATGCTGTAACTCATACGCGTGAAAGCCAAGAACAAAAGGGCATTCCTGGCATCGGTCAATATATATGTGGAAACGATATCTCCTCTATAGAGGACAAGAAATTCTGGGGCAATCAGGCAAAAAGCGCACGAGAAAATGAAGTACTTTCAAGGACTGCCATAGAATGGACAGATGTTCACTAAAATGGTCATAATTTTGTCATTCGAAACACGTGTCGGACCCATAAGTACTCAAACTGCTTGCGGCGAGCGCGGGAATCCAAAAAATACTCCCCGCTTCCACCAGGAGGCCTGGAGTACCCTCAAATTCAGCCTTAAGCAGGACTTTTTGGCCCTGAAAGTCGAAGAACATCATTCGTCGCTGTTTTCAGACAAGTTTCTGAACCCATTAGCACTTCCTTTTGAAGGAAATTCGAGAGATTATGTTGCTTATAGACATTAGCCCCCCTGGTAGGGACAAACGTACCTTTCTGCAGATGCTCTATGATCCGGGCAATCTCATTTGGCCGTAAATTGAAGAAAAACCAAAGGCTATATGCCTTATTCTCGTTGTTTTCACCGGATGGCATGCTGTAACTCATGCGCGTGAAAGCCAAGAACAAAAGGGCATTCCTGGCATCGGTCAATATATATGTGGAAACGATACCTCCTCTATAGAGGACAAGAAATTCTGGGGCAATCAGGCAAAAAGCGCACGAGAAAATGAAGTACTTTCAAGGACTGCCATAGAATGGACAGATGTTCACTAAAACGGTCATAATTTTGTCATTCGGAGCCCGTGCCGGACCCATAAGTACTCAAACTGCTCGCGGCGAGCGCGCGAATCCAAAAAATACTCCCCGCTTGCGCCAGGAGGCCTAGAGTACCCTCAAATTCAGCCTTAAGCACGACTTTTTGGCCCTGAAAGTCAAAGAACATCATTCGTCGCTGTTTTTCAGACAAGTTTCTGAACCCATTGGCACTTCCTTTTGAAGGAAATTCGAGAGATTATGTTGCTACAGACACTAGCCCCCCTGGTAGGGACAAACGTACCTTTCTGCAGATGCTCTAAGATCCGGGCAATATGATTTGGCCGTAAATTGAAGAAAATCCAGCGGCTATATGCCTTATTCTCCTTGTTTTCGCCGGATGGCATGCTGTAACTCATGCGCGTGAAAGTCAAGAACAAAAGGGCATTCCTGGCATCGGTCAATATATATGGGGAAACGATATCTCCTCTATAGAGGACAAGAAATTCTGGGGCAATCAGGCAAAAAGCGCACGAGAAAATGAAGTACTTTCAAGGACTGCCATAGAATGGACATATGTTCACTAAAACGGTCATAATTTTGTCATTCGGAGCCCGTGTCGGACCCATAAGTACTCAAACTGCTTGCGGCAAGCGCGGGATTCCAAAAAATACTCCCCGCTTTCGCCAGGAGGCCCGGAGTACCCTCAAATTCAGCCTTAAGCAGGACTTTTTGGCCCT
>NW_021191435.1:0-1456 GCF_002162155.2 Triticum dicoccoides | reverse complement strand
GATTTGGGATGATTCCAAGGGAAACAAAACAAACATTTCTCAAATTCATGGCGGCAACTTACACCTAATGCACGTGAACTTGGAGAAAGTCACTTCTTTCATCCAAGCATAAGCTTCATGAACAGAACACGAAGGCATTGCTTACAAGGTTTTCAACACTAGGTTGATGTTCAACATGAATCATGGGGGAGACAAAAATGCTGCTGACGGGCTCAACAACAACTCATCAGAATTTTCCATATTACTGGACTTCCACCATCATGTGAACACGGTGATAGCAATGGTCAGACCAAAAGATGTAATGGTGTATGCTCGAGGGATCAACCACGAGTAAGACAACATTACGAAAATCGTTGGTTCTGATTTGACTTGACGATAGCCCATACTCAAGTCAAAGTATTGACAAGGCAATAGATCCAACAACTGATCACGAAGACCAATCAATGGAGATATCATCATTCTTCAACACACACACACGCACAAAAGATATCCCTTAACATGAACCAAGTCAGACAAGCTTTTATCTTCCAACTCTCCAAGTTATTGTTTAGCTTAACCAACTAGCTCAAGGAATCCGACACTGATTCATGGAGAAAGGGTGGCTTACAAGAACCCCCCCCCCTGTGGACCGCCTTTTCAGTTTTTAAAAAAATAAAAAAATGATAAAAATGTCAAAAAAATAAAAGAAAATAAGTTTGCCATGTCATATGTGGTCTAGTTGTTGGGAAAATTTACAAATATAAATTTCGACTTTATTTGCAAAATATCTCTGGAAATTTGTAAAATGGGCATAACTTTTGCATACAGACTCAGATTAAAAAGTTTTATATATGAAAAATCATCTACTCGAAAAGTTACATCCGAATTTAACTGGGGGAACCCCGTTAAACATTTTCAAAATCCCCAAAAACCTAACACAAAAAAGTGACGGGGCTTTCAAGATCTAGATGCAAAAAAATTCAAAAAAAGGTTTGGGATACTTCGTACGTATGCATGAACGATTTGGGATGATTCCAAGGGAAACAAAACAAACATTTCTCAAATTCATGGCGGCAACTTACACCTAATGCACGTGAACTTGGAGAAAGTCACTTCTTTCATCCAAGCATAAGCTTCATGAACAGAACACGAAGGCATTGCTTACAAGGTTTTCAACACTAGGTTGATGTTCAACATGAATCATGGGGGAGACAAAAATGCTGCTGACGGGCTCAACAACAACTCATCAGAATTTTCCATATTACTGGACTTCCACCATCATGTGAACACGGTGATAGCAATGGTCAGACCAAAAGATGTAATGGTGTATGCTCGAGGGATCAACCACGAGTAAGACAACATTACGAAAATCGTTGGTTCTGATTTGACTTGACGATAGCCCATACTCAAGTCAAAGTATTGACAAGGCAATAGATCCAACAACTGATCACGAAGACCAATCAATGGAGATATCATC
>NW_021191434.1:0-2060 GCF_002162155.2 Triticum dicoccoides | reverse complement strand
TGCACCAACTGAACTGTTCTGGCTAGAGATGCCATTACGACGACTTGATTCTCCCCGAGATGTTGCACCCGCCATCCTAGGTCCAAATGCCTGCTCAAGCACATCAACTTGCAGCCTCACATGGAAATTATCTTTCTCTTTATGCCTAACAAACATGGTAGCTAGCTCTTCATCATTACTAACTGTCACCCAATTCTTTCCCCCATCATAGTATTTGTAAACCACTTCATCAAGCAAACCCCAAGGATATTGGCTACAAATTACCTCCCCAAATTGTCTGAAACTCCAATTACTAGCCATTGGCAACCGATAATCAAAACCTCCTTGGTATTTCTTCTTATCCTTTGCATCGAACATGTACCGGTCCCTTCTAATGTGCACCATGAAAGCAAACCGCAACTCCATCCTAACCGGCGAAAAACAGAGACGCAATCTGCACACTAATTGGGCAAACCTACTCGAATCGAGTGTTCAAATGCACAACTAAGCTCAATCTAAACAAGAGGCGAGACTTACCCCTCGGGAACCCAGTCGTGGACGCGGCGGATCTCCGGCCCGATGCCTGCATCGCCAAATACTCCGGGGTCGGCGCTGCTCTCCATTTCGCCCTAGGGTTCTTCCTCCTAGTTCAAATAGCTCCAGCAGCCCCCCACCTTTGAGCGCTCCGGCCGGGCGCACGGAAGGAGGCCGCGCCGCGGGTCGGGCAGGTGGCGGGCGCCCCACCCGTGGCGTCGCAGGAAGGTGGTGGGCGTCACAATGAGCCGTGGAGCGTAGGCGCAGGGAGGTAGCGGCGGAGCAGGGCGTGCAGCTGGTGGCGGGGCAGGTGCTGGCCGCGGCGCAGGTGGCGGCGGCGGCGGCGCAGGTGGCGGCGGCGGCGGCGCACGACAGCCGGCCGGGCGGATGGGTGTGAGCTAGAATGATTTGGGGATTTAGTTGCAGTGGCCTACATGTCAGCTCCGGACCCACGTCCACGCGGTCCCACGTGTAAGCTCCGGACCCACAACTACTAACGCCGGCGGACGGAATGGACTCAAATATGGCCGTTTGGCCTCGTCGTAGTTGCTGTGCACGGACTAGGGGCAAAACTGAGGACAATTTGCATCTGAGGGCAAAACTGAGCACATGGACACCACTGAGGGCAAAAGGATAATTAACCCAACTAATTAACCTTTGAAAGTTATAAAATATAAGAACCTAGCTTGACATCAAATTATTGCATGCGACTTCGGAGTCCTTCGAGATGAACCGAAAAATGTAGATCCGATGATTCTGTCAAGGGTGCAGGAATGAAACATGCGGTTTCTTCAGCTCGAGTCATTATTCCTGACACAATGTCCCAATTGATTTATGTTTGACTCGCTATGCCAAGGACTACTTTAACCGACTGGTGCTGTTAGTACAAATGATAAGACGCCGCGTCTGGAAGCTGGAACTATGCACTTAGGCATCCATTGGTTTACAAGTAACTTTGTAGGAATTCGACGGGATATGATTTTCATAGAAAAGTTTTCTTTAGACCCTTTGGTTTGCAAGGATAGAATCTTGTTCCGAACATACGTACTTTAAAGGAAAAAAATATTTGCATAGGAATACTGGAAAAACTTATTTTTGTGAACCAAATGACATCTCTTTTCCTATTTCTTTGTTTTGAGAATTAATGGGATTTGAGATACTTGAAATCTCATTTCCGATAGCTTTTATATTCCTATGCCATTCCTCTCCTATGAATCAAAGGGGACCTTAGTAATAGTCTTGTCGAATATCCATTCGCAATACAACTCCATCTGCATCATTATAAATCCCAATGCTTCTGAATCCTAGAATGTCTGTGGATCACAAGTAATATCATTTGAGTCCAACTTTGTCTACCCCTTGGTTGGCCTTAGGTAGGAAGGATGACCTCCTTTGTGATATTCTGATCCTATTCCATCTCCTTCTCACACTTAAATAGAGACATCATTATACTGACATCTCATACCACCATGTAACATAACAACCATGTGATGGATGCTTTCATGTAGTTAGATACTAGCATAAGGAGCACATGGGACTCGTGTATA
>NW_021191433.1:0-1224 GCF_002162155.2 Triticum dicoccoides | reverse complement strand
CTCACTTTCTTGTAAACGCAGGCTTCTCCATAAGTCTGCATAAACCCAAACGCTTTGATCATCTCATCAAAGCGAATGTTCCAACTCCGAGATGCTTGCACCAGTCCATAAATGGATCGCTGGAGCTTGCATACTTTGTTAGCGTTCCGAGGATCGACAAAACCTTCCGGCTGCATCATATACAGTTCTTCCTTAAGATGCCCGTTAAGGAATGCCGTTTTGACGTCCATTTGCCATATCTCATAATCATAGTATGCGGCAATCGCTAACATGATTCGGACGGATTTCAGCTTCGCTACGGGAGAGAAAGTCTCGTCGTAGTCAATCCCTTGAACTTGTCGATAACCCTTAGCGACAAGTCGAGCCTTATAGATGGTAACATTTCCATCCGCGTCCGTCTTCTTCTTAAAAATCCATTTGTTTTCTATCGCTCGCCGATCATCGGGCAAGTCTGTCAAAGTCCATACTTTGTTTTCATACATGGATTCTATCTTGGATTTCATGGCTTCAAGCCATTTCTTGGAATCCGGGCCCGCCATCGCTTCTTCATAGTTCGAAGGTTCATTGTTGTCTAACAACATGATTTCCAGGACAGGGTTGCCGTACCACTCTGGTGCGGAACGTGTCCTAGTGGACCTACGAAGTTCAGCAGTAACTTGATCCGAAGTACCTTGATCATCATCATTGTTTTCCTCTTCAGTTGGTGTGGGCATCACAGGAACGGTTTCCTGCGCTGCGCCACTTTCCCGCTCAAGAGGTAGTACTGCATCGAGTTCTACTTTCCTCCCACTTACTTCTTTCGAGAGAAACTCTTTTTCCAGAAAGCATCCGTTCTTGGCAACAAAGATCTTGCCTTCGGATCTTAAGTAGAAGGTATACCCGACAGTTTCCTTAGGGTATCCTATGAATACGCATTTTTCCGACTTGGGTTCGAGCTTTTCAGGTTGAAGTTTCTTGACATAAGCATCGCATCCCCAAACTTTTAGAAACGACAGCTTAGGTTTCTTTCCAAACCATAATTCATACGGTGTCGTCTCAACGGATTTAGACGGTGCCCTATTTAAAGTGAATGTAGCTGTCTCTAGAGCGTATCCCCAAAATGATAGCGGTAAATCGGTAAGAGACATCATAGACCGCACCATATCCAATAGGGTGCGATTACGACGTTCGGACACACCGTTTCGCTGAGGTGTTCCAGGCGGCGTGAGCTGTGAAACGATTCCA
>NW_021191432.1:0-1188 GCF_002162155.2 Triticum dicoccoides | reverse complement strand
ACAACTTGGCTAGCATGGAGATGGTGGAGAAGCTTTCTCTCACCACAAGACCACATCCACATCCTTACTACATCCAATGGTTCAACAACAGCGGCAAGGTTAAGGTAACACGTACTGTTCGTGTGCATTTTAGTATTTCTACATATGCTGATTATGTTGATTGTGATGTGGTACCTATGCAAGCATGTTCCTTATTACTTGGTAGACCTTGGCAATTTGATAAAAATTCTGTACACCATGGTAGAAACAATCACTATACTCTTGTTCATAAGGATAAAAATATTACTTTGCTTCCTATGACTCCTGATTCCATTTTGAAAGATGATATTAATAGAGCTAATAAAGCAAAACAGGAGACGAATAAGAGTGAAAATCAGATTGTGGCAAAAGAATTTGAGCAACAAATGAAGCCTAATAATAAACCATCTAGTGTTGCTTCTGAAATTAAATTGAAAAGTGCATGTTTAATTGCCACCAAATCTGATATTGATGAGCTAGATTTCAGCAAATCTGTTTGCTATGCTTTTGTGTGCAAAGAGGCATTATTTTCATTCGAGGACGTGCCTTCCTCTTTGCCTCCTGCTGTCACTAACATTTTGCAGGAGTTCGCTGACGTCTTTCCACAAGACGTGCCACCGGGATTACCGCCTATTCGAGGGATTGAGCTTCAAATTGACTTAATTCCCGGTGCTTCACTGCCAAACCGTGCACCATACCGTACCAATCCAGAGGAGACGAAGGAGATTATGCGTCAAGTACAAGAGCTGCTCGACAAAGGTTATATACGCGAATCCCTTAGTCCTTGTGCTGTTCCTATTATTCTAGTGCCGAAAAAGGATGGTACATCATGTATGTGTGTTGATTGTAGAGGCATTAATAATATTACTATTCGTTATCGTCATCCTATTCCTAGGCTAGATGATATGCTTGATGAATTGAGTGGCTCTACAATATTCTCCAAAGTTGATTTGCGTAGTGGCTACCATCAAATTCGTATGAAATTGGGAGATGAATGGAAAACAGCATTTAAAACTA
The DNA here is from genome assembly GCF_002162155.2 of Triticum dicoccoides. Taxonomy (NCBI): domain Eukaryota; kingdom Viridiplantae; phylum Streptophyta; class Magnoliopsida; order Poales; family Poaceae; genus Triticum; species Triticum dicoccoides. The sequence goes on along the minus strand of NW_021191432.1, from coordinate 153 downwards.
AGTTTGGATTATATGAGTGGTTAGTCATGCCTTTTGGGTTAACTAATGCACCTAGTACTTTCATGAGATTAATGAACGAAGTTTTACGTGCTTTCATTGGACGATTTGTGGTAGTTTACTTTGATGACATATTGATTTGTAGCAGATCTTTGG
>NW_021191431.1:0-682 GCF_002162155.2 Triticum dicoccoides | reverse complement strand
CCCTAACCATTCCCCACTCGCTCCCACTCCCCCTCTCCCGATCCGATCTGGATCGGGATCGATCCCCACTTCCCCGCCCCACGCCGCTCTCCCTTTCCCCGATCGGATCGGGGCAGCGCCCCGCCGCTTGCCCCGACGACCGCGCTCGACGCCGCCGCCGCTCGGGGGCGCCCGAACCCCGCGCCCCGCCGTCGCCGGAGCCAACCACCGGACCGCACCCGCTCGTCATCGCCGTGCGCCACCACCACCACCGCCGCCGAAGGCCCCACCGTCGCCGCTCGGACCGACCGCCTCCTTGCCGGACCTCGCGTCCTCGTCCTCCTCCCCGAGCTCCGCATGACGTCATGTTCGTCGCCCCAACGCCAATCGCCGCCACCCGGAGCTCCTCCGCCTCGACTCCGTCAACGCCGTCCCCGTCCTCCTCCTCGCCGGTCCTTCCCAACCTCCCCCGAGCCCGCTGCCCCGTGCCCTACGCTCCCTCGGTGAGGACCCCGGTCCTCCTCCTCCCTGTCCCCTCTCACCGGCCACCGCTCGCCATGGCCGAGGCTCGCCATAGCCCGCGCCGTTCGCCGCCTCTGCCGGTGCCCCGCTGCTGCGGTGGCCCCGTGCTCCCCCACCTCTCCGTCGGCCGCCCCGGCCACCACCGCGTCTGGCCTCGCCCCCGCTTCCCCTTGCCGGCGCC
>NW_021191430.1:0-2308 GCF_002162155.2 Triticum dicoccoides | reverse complement strand
CTCGGCTGCTTTTTGACGTCCACTCCAAGTCTCCTAGATTGCGTTTGTTCCAAAAAGATCGCTCCCTAAGGTTTCATTCCGTTTGGACTCCATTTGATATTCCTTTTCTGCGAAACACTGAAATAGGCAAAAAAAACAGCAATTTGGGCTGGGCCTCCGGTTAGTAGGTTAGTCCCAAAAATGATATAAAAGTGTATAGTAAAGCCCATAAACATCCAAAACGGGTAATATAATAGAATGGAACAATCAAAAATTATAGATACGTTGGAGACGTATCAATGCATCCATGACAACCACATTGTCTTCAAATTCAGGCAACAGGGGAAGGTGCTCCTTGTCCAAGAGATATGTGCCTTTGCCCATCTTGGAGTTGATGAGCATCTGAATGTGTGGAGCATATCTACATGATCTCTTTTGATCAGCAGCAGTCCCCTTGATTGTCTCGACAATCAATGTCATCACTTTGAACTTCTCTGGAATGTGAACGTGTGCAGAAAATTGATGGAATGCCCTCTAATCTTGTCATCTCCATACAAGTAGCAATGTGTGCCTTAGGATAGTGTTGATGGTTGGCAGCCCTGACAGCAGATAGTATACTATGCAAAACTTGTGAGTATCCAAGGCAGCATTAGGAATCTCCTTATACATGTGTGACATGGAGTTGTGTCCTTTTCTTGGCTTGGCATACACATATATGTCATCCTCATGATCTTCAAGGGAATTGATAAGCTTGGCCCACTCAATAACTGTAGACTGGTACCTTGTGCCCTCGCTCATCCAAACAATTTTACCATATGAGTAAAAGTGTGCAATGGAGTAGAAACACATCACCATCTCATCATTCCTCTTAGTGAGCTTCTGGCCAACAAATGTGTCAACTCTAGTCAATCTGAAGCTGTCATGAACTCCTGGGAAGTGATATGCATTGTTATCAATGTAAGTCCAGTCAACCCATCTCATATCACTGACTATGTGCTTCTTGTCCAGGAGCACAGTCTCATAGAAATCTTGCTACTCCTTCGTATGGAACTTGTAGTCCACAACAATCCTCCTCCTGGTGGCATATGGGTCTGTCTGCCTCCATGGCCTAAGGCATGCATCCTTCCTTAGCTTCATGTTTTCAGCCACAAGATGTGTATCATGATGATCAGGGATCTTGGGCTTCAATTTCAGGCACAAGGGCCTTGTTCTTCTGAGTAGCTGGTATGTTCCTGGTTGATCTCTTGGGTGCTGCAGGCTTAGAAGCTTGAGCAGCAGCAGTAGCCTTGGGGGCGGTCTAGGGCTTTGATGGAGGAGCCCCTGACTTGATGGCATCCCCCATTAACTTCTGAGACTTGGCAGGAGGTGCATCTTGCTCTTCCTCCTCCTCATCTGAATCTCTAACCATAGATGGTCTGCCAATTACTCTGCCATGGTCTTCTTGACCCTTTCCTTCCTCTTCTTGCCCTGACCAGCCTCCTTTGGTTCAAGAGTGAACTCAATGGTTTCCTGTGTTGAGGCTCTGGCTTTGGACATTGGGATCCTCTGGCTAGTGCCTTCTTCTTCATACCTGGCTTGGTGGTAGTTGTTGTGTCAAATTCTTTCTTGACACCTTTTTCTTGGAAGTGACTTCCTCATCAACCATAAAATCTTTATTCTCTAAGTCAGATGTTCTCCTCTTCCTCTTCCTGGTTGCAGCCTTTGGCAGGTTGCTAGGAATATGTCTGCTCCCATCATCATAGTTGTAAGAGGGACTAGTGCCCTCACTCAAGTGAACCTGTTCCTCAGACCTGTTTTGGCTGTCACTATTGTCAGACATGGCTGAAAGCTGTAGGCTGACCCTGTGAATAGATATAGTTGAGATAGAGTGGATGAGCATCACAAAGTGCAGAAATTTTGCAAATCCAATGAGCCAAAATCTTAGTTTTAGTTTTCCACAGAAGTCATTTCGGAGCTACCGATTTGTTGAACTCGGTGACACCAAAGCAATGTTAGAGTCTAAACTCGGTGACTCCGAGATTTCTCGAGTTTCACTGAGGATTGAACTCGGTCACACTGATTTGTAAGTTTTGGTCAGACCAAAAATCAAAAGTGCAATGGCATGGGCCAAATTGGTGAGACCAATTCTACAACCAGGTTAGTCCGAGATGAGTTCGGCAGAAACCTAACCCTAATTTTTTGAATCAAAACTAATCTAGAGGAGTTTTTGATTGGATAGAAGTATCTTAAACGTGGTAAGATTCATGGCATTGACCTAAGTGCAGGAATCAGAGGTAAATATTGCACAAAGGGGTCGAGTTCATACCCTAACTCAGCGGTCTCGCTACGG
>NW_021191429.1:0-1265 GCF_002162155.2 Triticum dicoccoides | reverse complement strand
TTTGATATAGAGATCGTTGAGACTCTCTATATCAGCCGAAGGCAAATCACAGCAATCGATTGGCGGGGGTCGGTAGAATGGCATACTCGGACTTGGATGATGTGGATTACCTTGTTGAAGACAACGTAATGGATGATTTTGCTTATCACCGGAAATGGAAGAGATCCATGGTAGAATGGCACATTGGCGGTGCAAGCTGGGAACAAAATGCAAATGCTGGGAATGATTCTGGTAACTGGGGAAGAACCCAACAAAAGAGAGTGAATTCACTGTTTGAAAAGGTCATAGCATTTGCCGAGGAAACTGAGAGGAATCCCAGTTAGAGATGATGATAACACGTAGCGCTTGTGCGTGCTCTCAAGAACTTGAGCATTTCCATAATCATCAAGGTTTTATCAACATCCGTGTCAAGGGTCCGGTAACACAACTTACTACCATGATGAATGGTGATGGAGGATGCAGATGCAAAGGAAGATAACACCTTCTCAAATTTCACCCTTGGCGGGGCCAAGGAAATAAAATCTGGATGATCGACCGAGAGACATTTAGCACTCCGCTTCTAATGTTCTCCTTAATGTGCTAGTGTATCCCATTCATAGATACGGTTTGATAACTAGAACATCAAGTAAAAGGTCGGACTTCGGAACACAGAAATCCATAGGGGTAACTAGGGAGTAAATCCTACGAAATCCCTATGGGGAGGTGGCCAACTTCATCAATCAAGATATTATAATAACAGGTCTTCCGGCTGGGTGTGTTGGCCACGACATCCACTTTACCGGTTATCGCGCGACCAATATTATAATTCTTGGGAAATATTCCAACCATCATATCTGCCTGAGATTCAGATCTGGTTGGTGTCAGGATATTCCAGACTCATCGAGTCTAGGAAGAAAACGGAAGTTTGCAACACAAATCGACGAGATGACGTTGCGAGATTCTCGGGGAATGAACTACGATAGCAAGCTCCAAAACATGAGCTGGTTCTGCTACAAACATGTGAACACGTTGTCCCAGACAAGCATGCCCTCATGGTAGTCTTACAATAAAACACTACCGAGTTCAGGAGGGGGAACCATCAACGAGGGTATCGAAGTCTTGTGCATTACCATGGATTAACACTTAACTCCTTTTCTCGAACAAATCAGTCAGTGGCTTGGGGTGCTACGGAACACATATAGAATGGAGGTTGCAAGTCTCCGAACCACAGAATACTTTCGCACGTGTGCATGACTGATTTGGGATGATTCCAAAGGAAACAAAAC
>NW_021191428.1:0-1240 GCF_002162155.2 Triticum dicoccoides | reverse complement strand
AGATTCTTGGAGAAAGGGTGGTTCACAAGAACCCGACTTGATCACGAGCTCAACATAGCAGTCAGGTGACAACCTGGTAATACTTCCGAGAAGACATTCAGAAAATCACGAACCACCGGTATGTTACTAAGCTCGAGAACAACCTCGCCTTTCAGGGCAAGACGATATGATCAAATGAGCGAGGACTTGACAAAATCCTAACTCATCAATCGAAATGTGCACCAGGAAGATGGACAAGGTAGCACGATCAATCTTAGAATGATGATTCAAGAACCAACACGTTAAGAATGAGGTTATTGTCCATTTAACTACCAAGCAACGAGGTTGCTGGGAGTATTGATTTCACACATCACAATTCATTTGTCGGTATTCCGGTTGCATCAACACGAGGGCCGAGGAATGACTAATGATGGTGAGAAGTATCACTACGTCAAAATTCATGAGAGTTGGTGCAGTTCTCATGACAATTCTAACATAAAGGGGGTAATACTCCAAGGTAGAACAGAACCAAAAGCTGAATTGGCATTTGATCTGCGGAATACAACTACTTTGACCCAATCCTAGATATGGATGAGGTACTGGAGTTTGTTTCTCCAAGTCATTCAGGACAGAATGGCTTGACGGACCACAAGGGTAATAGGCATCGATAAACGAAGGTATGCATACCCTTGACTATCAATTGATAGACGAAGGTCAGTAGACAACTAAAGAGGGACAACTCAAAGGAACATATAATTTTCTGAGTTGTGGATGCATGGTTTAGCATGTTGAACCAAGTTCAACATGTTTCTTTCGGATAACCCATGCAGAAAGGTAGAACTGGCAGAGCCACAATATATAATGGAGAACTCATCAAAAGTAATCCTGTTGTGATATTTCAGTTCAACGAGGAACTTCTGCCATAAGTAGTTCATGGTATTTGGAAGAAGAAGATACCACGGACTTCAAGGACTATCGCAAAGGTTACTAATATCCTAAAGGCACTAGCAATTACTATCAACATGAAGTAGGTAGAGTGAATCTCGGGTTCAAAACCCAGAAATAGAATACCTACTACTAAGTAGCATCACGGGATGCTTTCGAGGGTAAAGGCCAGAATCATCACACTGGGACACAAATCATGGCTAAATTACTAGATGATCCCCTAAGACACCTAGGGTCATAATACCAGCTCCAACATATATGTCAAGGCAATAAAGTACCTCAACTCACCGATTAGTGTGGTTAATCTGGCCCAAAG
>NW_021191427.1:0-1125 GCF_002162155.2 Triticum dicoccoides | reverse complement strand
TAGTTGAACCCATTTCCTCTGCATGACCTGTCATTGCCACAGTAACTAGATGAAACCCTCTAGCATGTGTAGGAGTTGATTGAGCCATATGTATGTGTTGTTCCTACCTTGCTATGCCTGCTATGCTTAGAGTCGTGTCAGGTCTGGTTCATCTGGGTGATGGCTAGAGTGAAATGATTATGTCGGTAATGAGAGTGGTGTGGTGAACACGATTTGGTAAAGGTATCGATGAGAGGCCATGTAGGAGTACATGGTGGGTTGTTTCATTGAAGCCGACCTTAAGCACTGAGATCTGTATGTGTGATTTAAGATACAGCTACTACCATGCATTGGGCCCTGAAATATGACCCCGCTCGACTTCTTATTCACCCTAGCTCTCTGTCCAGGAGTTGCAAGTAGTTTCTGGTGTTTGTAGCCTACTGGAGGCCGTGGACAGCGCTAACCGTAGGGGTGGGCTATGATGCGGTAGGTACGTGGCACAGTGTACCGAATACCCGTTAGGTATCTCGGGAACCCTGTTCACATCGTTCGGGGCCGTATGGGAAACCTCGGCCGGACTCCCTGCGGATGGAACCTGGATAGGCGATAAACCTGGACTAGAGGCTTAAGTGTTTAGGTAGGTCGTGGTCTACACCCACGTCGGCTTTCGCTTGAAGTCTGCCGAGCACATGTCGTGTGCAGACGCTAAGTGGTGGAAACATGTATGAAGAAGTACACCCCTGCAGGGTTATCATAATCTATTCGAATAGCCGCGTCCGCGGTAAAGGACTACTTGGTTGCCTATACAGTACATAGACAAGTAAATGGAAACTACTAAAAGTCTCAAGATAAGTGTGAGTGCCGAGGATGGCTCTTCCGTAGGAAGACGGAGGCGGATCCTCGGTAGTGTATTGAAGTGGTGAGTAGTGGACTCGTGTGCGCAAAACCATTTCAAGTTGGAGTATCGTAGGATAGCCTAGCCAAGAGTCAAAGCTGGCTTGCTGCAATAACTCCACCAACCCTTCTTGATAATATGCATGTATGTAGGATCTGATGTAAGTCTTGCTGAGTACCTTTGTACTCATGTTGCTACAATTTACATTTTACAGAAGACGCTGCAACCCCTTCTGATGGGTTCTATGTAGA
>NW_021191426.1:0-1505 GCF_002162155.2 Triticum dicoccoides | reverse complement strand
CCTATCTTTGCTAGATCATCAGCTGCTTGATTTTTCAGTCGGGGTATATGATGGAGCTCCAACCCCTCGAACTTCTTCTCCAGCTTCCTCACTGCACTGCAGTATCCAGTCATGGCTGGGCTTCTCACGTCCCACTCTTTCATCACCTGATTGACCACTAAATCCGAGTCGCCATAGACCATTAGGCGACGGACGCCGAGTGAAATGGCCATGCGCAACCCATATAGGAGGGCCTCATATTCTGCCTCATTGTTGGAGGAATCAAAGTGAATCTGGAGCACATATCTGAGCTTATCTCCTCTGGGGGAAACCAGGACAACCCCAGCACCGGAACCATTCAACATCTTAGAGCCATCGAAAAACATGGTCCAATGCTCCGATTGAACTTCAGTCGGCTGCTGTTGTTCAATCCACTCGGCGAGGAAATCTGCTATCGTCTGGGACTTAATGGCTTTCTTTGCCTCAAACTTGATATCAAGGGGAAGAAGTTCAATCGCCCATTTGGCCACTCGACCAGTTGCGTCTCTGTTGTGCAAAATCTCTGATAGTGGAGCGTCGCTGACGACTGTGATGGAATGGTCAGAGAAATAATGAGCAACCTTCTTTGTGGTCATGTATATTCCATACACAAGCTTCTGATAATGAGGATATCTCTGCTTGGATGGAGTCAAGACTTCAGACAAATAATACACTGGGCGCTGAACTTTGAGAGCTTTTCCTTCTTCTTCCCGCTCGACCGTTAGCACAGTACTGACAACTTGTCCTGTGGCTGCGATGTAGAGCAACAGAGGCTCTTTGCTGATTGGAGCAGCAAGCACCAGCTGGGTGGAGAGCAGAGCTTTTAGCTCGGCAAACGCTGCATCAGCTTCTGGAGTCCACTCGAACTTGTCAGCCTTCTTCATCAGTCGGTAAAGAGGCAGTGCCTTTTCACCGAGTCGTGAGATGAATCGACTTAATGCGGCCAAGCATCCAGTAAGTTTCTGGACATCGTGCACTCGCACAGGGCGTTTCATTCGGAGAATAGTGCCAATCTTCTCTGGGTTAGCGTCGATTCCCCGTTCGGAGACGAGAAAACCGAGTAACTTGCCACCAGGAACTCCAAATGTGCACTTTGATGGATTGAGCTTGATATCATACCTTCTGAGGTTGGCAAATGTTTCGGCGAGGTCAGCGAGCAGGTCGGAACCTTTTCGTGACTTGACAACAATATCATCCATATAAGCTTCCACATTCCGACTGATTTGGGTGAGTAGACACTTCTGAATCATTCGCATAAATGTGGCTCCGGCATTCTTGAGGCCGAATGGCATGGTGATATAGCAGAAGCACCCGAATGGAGTGATGAAAGCTGTTTTTACCTCATCGGGCCCGTACAGACGGATCTGGTGGTACCCGGAGTAAGCATCTAAAAAAGACAACCTCTCGCATCCCGCGGTCGAGTCAACAATTTGATCTATGCGAGGGAGAGGAAAGTGATCTTTCGGGCAGGCCCGGTTGATGTGCTT
>NW_021191425.1:0-1175 GCF_002162155.2 Triticum dicoccoides | reverse complement strand
GACGTTCGAGGTTCAGCACACTGAGCGGTGCATTAAGGACATAAGCCTTCTATGAAGCAATGAGGACAATCCTCAGTTTACGGACCTAGTCCGCATAATTGCTACTATCAACTTTCAACTAAATTTTCTCTAGGAACATATCTAAACAGTAGAACTGAAGCGCGAGCTACGATATAATTTGCGAAGACCTTTTGACTATGTTCAGGATAATTAAGTTCATCTTATGAACTCCCACTCAGATAGACATCCCTCTAGTCATCTAAGTGATTACATGATCCGAGTCAACTAGGCCGTGTCCGATCATCACGTGAGACGAACTAGTCAACATCAGTGAACATCTTCATGTTGATCGTATCTTCTATACGACTCATGCTCGACCTTTTGGTCTCTTGTGTTCCGAGGCCATGTCTGTACATGCTAGGCTTGTCAAGTTAACCTAAGTGTTTCGCATGTGTTCCAAGGCCATGTCTGTACATGCTAGGCTCGTCAACACCTGTTGTATTCAAACGTAAGAATCTATACACCTGATCATCACGTGGTGCTTCAAAACGACGAACTTTCACAACGGTGCACAGTTAGGGGGAACACTTTCTTGAAATTTTAATGAGGGATCATCTTATTTACTACCGTCGTTCTAAGCAAATAAGATGTATTAATCTTTACCTCCGGTGGCCAAAACCATACTTCCCATATATTAATCTTTACCTTCGAACCATTCCGGAACTCCTCATGACGTCCGGGATCTCATCCGGGACTCCGAACAACATTCGGTAACCACATACAAACTTCCTTTATAACCCTAGCGTCATCGAACCTTAAGTGTGTAGACCCTACGGGTTCGGGAACCATGCAGACATGATCGAGATGTTCTCTGGTCAATAACCAATAGCGGGATCTGGATACCCATGTTGGTTCCCACATGTTCCACGATGATCTCATCGGATGAACCACGATGTCGAGGATTTGATCAATCCCGTATACAATTCCCTTTGTCTAGCGGTATTGTACTTGCCCGAGATTCGATCGTCGGTATCCCGATACCTTGTTCAATCTCGTTACTGGCAAGTCTCTTTACTCGTTCGGTAACACATCATCCCATGATCAACTCCTTGATCACATTGTGCACATTATGATGATGTCCTACCGAGTGGGCCCAGAGATACCTCTCCGTCACA
>NW_021191424.1:0-847 GCF_002162155.2 Triticum dicoccoides | reverse complement strand
AGAGCATGATATCCATGTCAGGATATAATGTAGAAAACTCTTTAGGTAGGGGAGAGAATTTTCATGACATTGCCCATACAACGGTGTTTGGGTAATTGAGCAAGAAACATTTAGCATTGGGCTTCAAATGGTCTTGTTGAAAATCGGAGTACCATAGACATGCTTCGAGATAGCATTGACATGGTCATCAGGTGAAGATCAGACTTTGGAAACACAAAGGATCCATCAGGAATAACTTGTAGAATAAGTCTTACAATTTCCTCATGGATGAATGGATAACCTTGCTGAAAAGGAATCTATAATGATAGGTCCTCCAGCCGGGGGGGGGGGGTGCTAGGCATGACATCATGTTACCGGGTCATCAAAGGATCAACATCATAACTCTTGGAAAGTTGTCCCAACCATCATATCTGACCGAGATTCATATCCAATTGGTGTCATGAAACCTCAGATTCAGGGGGTCCGAGAGGAAAAAGGTGCAACACAAATCGTCGAAATGACATTGCAAGATCCTCGAGAAATGAACTATGGGAGCGGGTTTCTGAAGCAATAGTTCATCATTAAACCAAGGAGAGGACAAGGAGGTGGCTGGTGAACTCAACGGCAATTCACCGAGATTCCCAAAAGATGGATTTCCACAATTAAGTGAACAAGGAGATAACATTTGTCAGATCAAATGATATAAGGAAGTATGCTCGAGGTAAACATACACAATTAACATTGGTTGAAAGATGCGCCCGAAATATGGGTTGGGTTGCACGGCCAATGTTAGAATGGTGATTCAATTATAGAAAGACTTAGAATGAACTATCGCCCATTCACTTCAAAGCAATAGGGTTGCTAGAAG
>NW_021191423.1:0-1082 GCF_002162155.2 Triticum dicoccoides | reverse complement strand
AATGTTCCAAATGTTCTTCCAAAGATCTACTATAAATCAATATGTCATCAAAGTAAACTACCACAAATCGTCCAATGAAAGCACGTAAAACTTCGTTCATTAATCTCATGAAAGTACTAGGTGCATTAGTTAACCCAAAAGGCATGACTAACCACTCATATAATCCAAACTTAGTTTTAAATGCTGTTTTCCATTCATCTCCCAATTTCATACGAATTTGATGGTAGCCACTACGCAAATCAACTTTGGAGAATATTGTAGAGCCACTCAATTCATCAAGCATATCATCTAGCCTAGGAATAGGATGACGATAACGAATAGTAATATTATTAATGCCTCTACAATCAACACATACGTGATGTACCATCCTTTTTCGGCACTAGAATAATAGGAACAGCACAAGGACTAAGGGATTCGCGTATATAACCTTTGTCGAGAAGCTCTTGTACTTGACACATAATCTCCTTCGTCTCCTCTGGATTGGTACGGTATGGTGCACGGTTTGGCAGTGAAGCACCGGGAATTAAGTCAATTTGATGCTCAATCCCTCGAATAGGCGGTAATCCCGGTGGCACGTCTTGTGGAAAGACGTCAGCGAACTACTGCAAAATGTTAGTGACAGCAGGAGGCAAAGAGGAAGGCACGTCCTCGAATGAAAATAATGCCTCTTTGCACACAAAAGCATAGCAAACAGATTTGCTGAAATCTAGCTCATCAATATCAGATTTGGTGGCAAATAAACATGCACTTTTCAATTTAATTTCAGAAGCAACACTAGATGGTTTATTATTAGGCTTCATTTGTTGCTCAAATTCTTTTGCCACAATCTGATTTTCACTCTTATTCGTCTCCTGTTTTGCTTTATTAGCTCTATTAATATCATCTTTCAAAATGGAATCAGGAGTCATAGGAAGCAAAGTAATATTTTTATCCTTATGAACAAGAGTATAGTGATTGTTTCTACCATGGTGTACAGAATTTTTATCAAATTGCCATGGTCTACCAAGTAATAAGGAACATGCTTGCATAGGTACCACATCACAATCAACATAATCAGCATATGTAGAGATACTAAAATGCAC
>NW_021191422.1:0-2139 GCF_002162155.2 Triticum dicoccoides | reverse complement strand
CGATGGTAACAACATCCTTTTTGCAATCTATCTTAACATTAACAGTGTTTAAGAAGGGTCTACCAAATATAATGGGACAAAAGCTATCTTGTGGGGAACCAAGAACAAGAAAATCAGCAGGATATTTAGTTTTCCCACACAAGACTTCAACATCTCTAACAATTCTCATTGGTGAAATAGTATCTCTACTGGCAAGTTTAATTTTGACATCAATATCTTCTAACTCAATAAGTGCAATATCATGCATAATTTCTCTATATAGGTCAATAGGTATTGCACTAGCACTGGCACCCATATCACATAAGCCATGATAATAATGATCTCCTATTTTAACAGAAATAACAGGCATGCCTACCACAGGTCTAGGTTTATCTTTAGCACAAGGTTTAGCAATTATAGCAGTTTCATCACAGAAATAAATAACATGCCCATCAATATTATCAGCCAAAAGATCTTTAACAATAGCAATATTAGGTTCAACTTTAACTTGCTCAGGAGGTGTATATGTTCTAATATTGCTTTTACGAACCACAGTTGAAGCTTTAGCATGATCCTTTATCCTAACAGGAGAAGGTGGTTTCTCAACATAAGAAGTGGGAACAATAGGATCATTATAAGTGATAATCTTTTCTTCAACTTTAATAGGTGCAGCTACTTTTACTTCTATGGGAGGATGATATTTAAACCATTTCTCCTTGGGGAGATCAACATAAGTAGCAAAAGATTCACACAAAGAAGCTACTATCTCAGAGTCAAGTCCATATTTAGTGCTAAATTTACGAAAAACATCGGTATCCATAAAAGATTTAACACAATCAAACTTAGGTGTCATACATGACTCCTTACCTTCGTCGAGGTCCCAATCTTCAGAGTTGCGCTTAATTCTTTCCAATACACTACTAGCAACCCACATGTACCAATCCCGGACTTGAAGACAAGAATTGGATACAAGAGATGAACTAGGGTTTTGAGAGGAGATGGTGCTGGTGAAGATGTTGATGGAGATTGCCCTCTCCCAATGAGAGGAGCATTGGTGATGACGATGACGATGATTTCTCCCTCCCGGAGGGAAGTTTCCCTGGCAGAACAGCTCCGCCAGAGCCCTAGATTGGTTCCGCCAAGGTTCCGCCTCGTGGCGGCGGAGTTCCTCTGAGAAGATGGCTTATCATTTTTTTCCTCATCGAAAGACTTCATATAGCAGAAGATGGTCATCGGAGGGCCACCAGGGGGCCCACGAGGTAGGGGGCGCGCCCCCCACCCTCGTGGGCAGGGTGTGGCCCCCCTGGTGAACTTCTTGCGCTCGGTATTTTTTATATATATTCTGAAAACGTCTTCCATGAAGTTTCAGGACTTTTGGAGCTGTGCAGAATAGGTCTATAATATTTGCTCCTTTTGCAGCCCAGAATCCCAGCTGCCGACATTCTCCCTCTTTATGTAAACCTTGTAAAATAAGAGAGAATAAGCATAAGTATTGTGACATAATGTGTAATAACAGTCCATAATGCAATAAATATCGATATAAAAGCATGATGCAAAATGGACGTATCAGGATGTGGGAGAGGAACTTTAGTGCTTGTTGTAACGTGCTTGTGGCATTTCACGCCTTCTGCCCATAGTAACACATGGTCATTTCTTTGCCACTGTAGACCCATGGTGAAGGTGAGGTGGACATCATCCGGATTTAAAGAAGAGGGCTCCAGCAAGAAATGTCCTGCTACGGTAGGAAACTAAGCAGGCAGGGGAGAGTCCGGCAAGAAAACAAAGGGTGCATTGTGGGGTGGGGTTTTTGTGTACAGCGGGCCCGTGTGGTCTGGATTTGGGGAAGCCCAGGATGTCCAAATATTGAATTTTAAAGAGCCCACTGGATACTCACAGGCCTTAATTATTTATTTAATTCATTTATATGCATTATAGCACGTAGCAAGGCACGGGCGTTCTATTAGTAATATATAAAGTCAGGTCCAGTAATTGTAATAGACAGGTTATATTTTCTACAGGTTAGACAACATGTATATCAAATATTAAGCGGCCCTCTTTGGGTGCCGTCTATAGCTATTTTGTGTGAATTTTCTACTTGAAAGTTGCACTTGGCTTGAGGTCTGTCGTCACCGGCGGGTTGCGTGTTGGTTACGTCTATTT
>NW_021191421.1:0-1078 GCF_002162155.2 Triticum dicoccoides | reverse complement strand
CCCCCCCTGTCGTCTTCCTCTTGCCAGTGGGAGCAGCTGCGTGCTCGCACGCGCGCGGCCGAGGAGGCCACCTCCTCCCTGCCTGGCTGCCTCCTCCTTCCCTGGTCCCTCCCGCGACGCCACGCAGCCCCCGACCCCCTCTCACTTCTCCCTCGCTCTCTGGACCTCCCTCCCCCTCGCTCCTCTGTTTCCCCTCCCGCGACCGAATGGAGGCCGTCGCCGCCGACCAGCGCTCGCGCGGCCACAGCCACCGTCTCGCCTCCCCGACGCCTCCCAAAGCTCCGCTGTTCCGCCCTCGTCCTCCTCGCCGTCTCACGCGACCAGAAGGGCCCCGAGCAGCCGCCATCGTCATCATCTCCAAGCTTCGGCCCCGGCGCCCTTCTCCATCGATTCGGCCACTCCGGCGCGCCCCCGAGCCCACTAACCCTCCCTGCAGCTCCGCGGTGAGCCTTTGACCCGATTTCCCCTCTCCCCGTGCCCTACCTCCCGCTTTGGCCGCTGATTCCATCAAGGCCGAAACCCACCGCCGCACGAGCTCGACGCCGGCGTCACTCCGGTGACCATTTGGTCGCGCACCAGCGTCCAACGAACTCGAGGCTGCACACAGAGCATGGCTAGCGCGTTAGTTGGTTCATTTGCGCGCTGCAACACCAAACCCGCAACTCATCCGAACTCCGGCCGCCGCTAAAGCTCGTCGCCGACCACTCTCCGGCCACTCCCTGGCCGCGCCACCACCCTGGTTGGATGCGGACGAGCGTCCGCATCCCGTAGTCGTGCTCCGCGCGCCAAACGGCGCTCTGTAGGCCATTTCCGCAGCGCACCACCGCATCGGGACTCGCCGGCGGCTAAACGCCGGCGGCCGTTGACCCTTGACCAGCGTGGGTTGACCCACTGCCCGGTTTGACCCTCCCCTCTCTCTCACTGACGTGTGGGCCCCAGGCCATTAACTAAACCCAATTAGCCACTAACACTGACCAGTGGGCCCCGACCCCCCCTAATCCTTTAATTAAGCAGATAACCCCCTGTTAACTAACTGTGACACTGACATATGGGTCCCACAGGTCAGTTTGACCTGGAC
>NW_021191420.1:0-1361 GCF_002162155.2 Triticum dicoccoides | reverse complement strand
TCTTTATTATCGATGCATCGGAATCATGATGAGATGGTGAACCACGTGGGTTGGTTACCACGATTACTTCCTCGTTGATACTTGCAGTGTGCCTGGCCCTACCTTCTTATGAGGGTTATGCCGGTGGGAGTAGATAGGATGCAAATGTAGATGCTACGCAAATGGGGTGGGTTTGTGCATGGTGAAGGAGGCAATGTGATTTCAAAAGTCTTTTCGAAAACCCCGTCGGGTGCCACCTATGCCCGAGGGAGATGATGAGATGGGTGACCACTTGATGACGAAGTGGTGTGCCAAGGAAGGTGTGTGTTGTTTTCAAAACGGATTGGTCGGAGTTGCGACCGTTATTCCAACCTTACATGCGCGACCACTCTACCCTTATATGGGAAAGGGCATTATTGAGTACCTAGACCGATACTAGCTTGGAGCCCGCATTACTAGTGACGGGGGAGAGTTGGTGCTCTCTCTTGGGATGGGGTCGTGCCAGGTAGGGCGGCCATGACTGTTTTCACAGGGCACCGGACACACCGTTGGTACCCCGTGCTTGTGGTATGTGATGAAAATGGGAGCGAGGCTCCACAACTTTATGATGTGAAATGTTCGGCACGGGGGTTACTACCAATCGAGTGGACTCCATGTTAGTGTCGTCTAGGGAAAGGTAGTGATCGGGTGCTTACCCCGGGTACTTGAGGTACCGCGGGTCGTGGATGACACGGAAGTTCCCCGGATCTAGTGGGTAAAGTGTGCAACCTCTGCAGAGTGTAAAACTATTCGAATAGCCGTGTCCACGGTCAAGGATAGTTGGGTAACCGCTCTTGGGCTATGTCCACTTGTTTTCAAACCCGGTGTGTGTGTGAGATGATGCTGTTGTCTTGGATCAAGTCAGAGGACTTGACACGATTGAGATGGGTTGGTGCCCTCTCTGTTTATGATAAATGGGTTGGTGCCCCTTTCTATTTATGTTGATATCTGTGACCAGATCTTATGGTTACTTGAATTCTCTTGATGCATGCTTTATAGGATGTTGAACATGTCCTGCACTCAAAACTAGCTTTATGCAAAACTTTACCTATGTCATGCATTACTGTACCTTGAACCAAATCATGGGTTGCTTGCGAGTACATTCAAAGTACTCATTGGCTTGCCACTGGTTATTTAATTGACCAGGCATGGGAGAACCGGAGTTCGAAGAAGAGTTCTTTGGAGACGATCATGCGAACTAGGACGTTCCCAGTCAGATTGCCTGTAGGGTTAAGGCAGATGGCATGGGTTCTACTTATCGACGACGATTTCCGCTGCTATGTTTCATTTGATGTTCAGCCCTTAAGGCTTTATCGATGTAAGACTTGACCATGTTGGTCACT
>NW_021191419.1:0-1022 GCF_002162155.2 Triticum dicoccoides | reverse complement strand
TCGCTTCGCTCGACTTCGAGCTCCAACCCTGTTCCCGTGCACGACCGAACCCCGGCGGCCGCAGCCGAGCTCGCCGCCGTCGACTCCGGCCACCCCGACCCCAACGGACTCCGCCAAGAGCTGCGGGTTGTCCTCAGCTCCACTCCGGTGGTCTCCGCGGCCCCTCTGGTGGCCGAAATGGCCAAAACCACTTCCGCCGCCGCGTCGGGCTCGCCGGCGGCTAAACGCCGGCAGCCGACTTTGACTTTGACCACGGGTGGGCCCTGGTTGACTCCCCTGAGTCAATGACAGGTGGGGCCCAGCCCTGCTAATTAAACAGGATTAGTTTTAATTAAGTTTTAATTAAAATAATCACCCTGACATGCGGGACCCACTGTCAGGTTTGACCTGGACCAGTTCCGTTGACCTGCTGACGTCACACTGACGTCAGGCTGACGCAGTAATTGATTTTCTAGATTTAATTTAAATCAGGAAATTCCAGAATATTAATTAAACTTCAAAAATTCATAACTTTTATTCTGTAACTCCAAATTGGACAAATTATATATGAAAAATGATCAGAAAAATCCAATCTATCCATCTGTACTATTTTCATGCATGATCAAACAAGTTAAATTGATGTTTCAAGCAGAACAAGGAAAAGCACTTAAAAGGCCATATTTGAATTTGAGATTTGAATCCTTGATTCAAATTTGTTCAAACCCTTCTGGTTTTAGTTGCATTAGCCCAATACACTCATTTTGCCATGTCTCATGCATGCATCATATTGTTGCATACTGTTTGGTAATGTTTGTGTATCGGTGCTCTCTGCGGCAGGTTCTGTCTCCGAGGAGTACCGTGATTACCCTAACGAAGAACCGTATCAGTGCATCGAACCATCAGGCAAGCAACCAACCATTTGATCATATCGATACAATCCCATGTTCTCGCTCCTGCTCTCTTTTACTGCATTAAGACAACGCGATTCAAACTGCTGTGTGCTACGGTAGTTGAACCCATTTCCTCTGCATGACCTGTCATTG
>NW_021191418.1:0-1414 GCF_002162155.2 Triticum dicoccoides | reverse complement strand
AGAGACTCGACAGTCACCAGCCTCCCACCTGCAAGCTTCTACACACAACCCAAAGCACCAATCTTCCCCAGGCGGCGCCTCCAAGGAGGACACGACGCACCTGGCGCCGCCGCCGCCCATCCAGCCGGGATTCGAGCTTTCGCCCGGGAAGTTTGGCCGGGGTGGGGAGGGGAGCCCACAGCGGTGACTCCAGGGAGTAGTACGACGCAAGATGGCGCCGCCGCCGCCGCGCTGGAAAAACCAAACAGGGGTTTCCCCCGGGCTCGTCCCGCACCACTAGTTCGGGGAGCACCCCGCCGGTACCGGATTCGGCAGTCAAAGGCCCCAAATCGGGCGGACCAGCGGAGTGAGAGCAGAGAGGGGGAGCCTGACCTTCAGATCTGGAACGGAGGAAGGGAAACCTTGCTGCGCCGTGACCGCTACCCGCCTGCTCCTCGCCGCCCGCGCAGCCGAGGAAGCCGGCCCGCACCTCCCGCGCACGCCGCCAGCCGAAGAGACGGCGCCGCCTCGCCGACCAGGGCCGCCGCCTTGGATCCGGAGTCCTTCGCGAGAACGAAGCGACGAAGACCTCTCCGCCACCGTCATCGGCACCTGCCCAGGCGCTGCCCGGCGACCGCCTCGGGTGGCGGCGCCGGGGAAACCCTAGGCGCCCTCGAGCCGCCCTGGGGAGGGCAGCGCAAGGTAGGGGAGGGATAGAGGTGAATTTCCTAAGCTCCTGATGGTTTGATAAGCAACTAACTCTAACGGGCCCTCATGCACACATACGCATGAGCTCCTCAAGACCCGGCCTCCTCTTGTCGTGAGCCATCTGCTCTTCCGTAAGAGCCGCACATCGTGCGAACTTGCCACTGGATCACGCCCAACGCTCCCGCGATCAACGCATGTGACTAACCTGCACATGCACGTCCACTAATAAAGGGGGTGTTTGTTTCTAGGGACTTTTTTGTGTAGGGACTAGAAAAAGTCCCTCTTAAAGACTTTTTTACCAAACGGGAGGGACTTTTTAGGGACTAAATTAGGCATTTGGGACTAAATGAAGAAGACTCTCAAGCAGAGTCTTTTTGGGACTTTTTGAGACTTTTCCAACAATGCCCCTCCATGCATCCATTGATTCGCCACCCCATGGTGTTGTTTAATTGTTATTTTTCTATATACTAGGAGCAACATGGTCATTTAATAATCTCTAGGAAGGGACTAGAGACTTTTTAGTCTTTGGAAACAAACATGGAGGTATTTTTTAGGGACTAGAGACTTTTTAGTTGGGACTAAAAAAAGTCCTAGGACTAAAGAACCAAACATCACCAAAGTCTGTGCATGCTAACTTCTAACTAGCACACAACGCATCGCACACTGCCCATGCATAGTCAGATGATGCCTGACACATGTGCAACGTATTTATAATTTTTAATTATTT
>NW_021191417.1:0-1261 GCF_002162155.2 Triticum dicoccoides | reverse complement strand
TGCTCCACCGATGTGACAGCCCCGACGAGCTCTACCCGGTTCACTCCGCCACCTCCACTACTTCCGCCGCCCCTGTCGCTCTCGCCACCGGAGTGGATCGTTGGCACGCTCGCTTGGGTCATCCTAATCCTGCCACACCGCCACATACTTTGGAGTTTTTCTTTCACGTGTAATAAGAATGAGGATCACTCGTGTCATGCATGTCGCCTCGACAAACAAGCTCGTCTTCCGTTTAGGCCTTCTTCCTTTGTTGCATCGTACCCGTTTGAGTTAATTCATAGTGATGTTTGGACATCTCCTGTTGCAAGTAATACGGGCTTTCTTTATTATCTTGTCATTCTTGACGATTTTTCGCATTATGTGTGGACCTTCCCGTTGCGCCGCAAGTCGGATGTTATATCCACTCTCGCCGCTTTCTATTCTTATGTTCTCACGTAGTTTGGTCGACCCATTCTTGCGTTGTAGACAGACAACGGGAAGGAGTTTGACAACATCGCTGTTCGTAATCTTCTCGCCACACATGGCACGATTTTTCGTCTCACTTGCCCGTACACCTGCAGCAGAACGGTCGTGCTGAGCGCATCCTTCGCACTCTAAATGACTGCGTTAGGACTCTTCTCTTTCATGCCAATGTGCCTCCGCACTTTTGGCCTGACGCTCTAGCCACCGCTTCTCTCCTCATCAACATCCGTCCATGTCGCACTCGCGGGAACTTTACACCTCACCATTTTCTCTTCGGTGCACCTCCTTCTTATGAAGGGCATCGCATCTTCGGCTGCCTTTGCTATCCTAGCATTGCCGCCACTACGCCTCATAAGCTTGCACCCAGCTCCATTGCCTGCATCTTTCTCGGCTACCCACCTAACACTAAGGGCTACGGCTGCTATGATCCCGTCTCCCATTGTGTTTTCACCTCCCGACATGTTTACTTTGATGAGATGGTGTTTCCGTTTCAGCAGCAGGTACCCCTTGTCGTCTCGTCGCCGCCGGCCACCGGCGGTCCTTCGACGACCTCGTCAGGTGGACGATCCCGCCTGGCCCGTGGACCGCCTCCGGGCTTTGGCGGTCCCCGCGCCCTCCTGCCGGCGCCCGCCCCCTCGGCCTCCTCGACTGGCTCCGACGGCGCAGCCGGCGCCCCGCCTTCACCCGCCGCCCTCGACGTGGGCGCCGCGGGATCGGGCCCTGGAGGCTCGGTCGCCTCCTCCGCGGCCTTGACGCCTGCCTCCTCGCCGGCCCTGACGCCGGCCCCCTTGCCGGCTCC
>NW_021191416.1:0-2301 GCF_002162155.2 Triticum dicoccoides | reverse complement strand
GTGTCGCGCGGCTCGGTGATGTAGAACCACCCCGATTGCCACCCCTTTACGGTCTCCACAAAGGAGCCCTCGAGCCATGCAACGTTGGGCATTTTGCCCACCATGGCTTCGCCGCATTCCGCTTGTTGGCCGTCCACCACCTTCGGCTTGATATTGAAGGTCTTTAGCCATAGGCCGAAGTGGGGCCGGATGCGGAGGAAGGCCTCGCACACGACGATGAACACCGAGATGTTGAGGATAAAGTTCGGGGCCAGATCATGAAAGTCCAGCCCATAATAGAACATGAGGCCACGGACAAATGGATGAAGGGGAAACCCCAGTCCACGGATGAAGTGGGGGAGGAAGACCACCCTCTCGTGAGATTCTGGGGTAGGGATGACCTGCCTCACGGCTGGCAGCCGGTGCGCGATGTTCGCGGCTAAGTATCCGGCTCCATGCAACTTTTTGATGTGCCCCTCTGTGACGGAGGAGGCCATCCACTTGCCTCCCACTCCGGACATGCTTTGGAGAGAGTTGAGGAGGAGGATGCGGACTTGGGCGCTGGAGCTCGAGTGCGCGAGAATGGATGAGCAAGGAGGAAGAAGGCGTGGGTAGAAAAAGGTGAGATCTTATCCCTTTATAAGGGCAGACTAAATTATGCGCCCCCACTTGCCTAGTAAAACTCGCTTATCCCCCAAGCGCCGTAATTGATGGCGCGGTTGGGTTACCCATGTCCGTATTGATGAGAATCCCGTAATAAGGGGGACACAATCTTTGCTTTGACAAGATGTGTCAGGAAACCGCCTCGCGTTATGTGCGGAGCTGGTTAAGGAAAAACGGTTCGAATAATTACCGGGCCAGGACATGTTGTCATGCTGCCAAAACGTGTCAGCAGATTAGATTTGTGGAAATATTATTCTCTCTACGGTGGTATGTGGAAACTTGTTTTGCAGGGTCGGATACTATCCTTATATTCAAATTCTTCCGTGGTGTATTCGGAGGAGGAACCCTCCTTGCAATGCCGAAGACAAACACTGAGCGCCGGACTCATCATCATTGAAGCCTAGTTCAGGGGCTACTAAGGGAGTCCTGGATTAGGGGGTCTCCGGACAGCCGGACTATATCCTTTGGCCAGACTGTTGGACTATGAAGATACAGGATTGAAGACTTCGTCCCGTGTCCGGATGGGACTCCACTTGGCGTGGAAGGCAAGCTAGGCAATACAGATATGTGTATCTCCTCCTTTGTAACCGACCTTGTGTAACCCTAGCCCCCTCTAGTGTCTATATAAACCGGAGGGTTTTAGTCCGTAGGACAACATACAATCATACCATAGGCTAGCTTCTAGGGTTTATCCTCTCCGATCTCGTGGTAGATCAACTCTTGTACTACTCATATTATCAAGAATAATCAAGCAGGACGTAGGGTTTTACCTCCATCAAGAGGGCCCGAACCTGGGTAAAACATCGTGTCCCCTACCTCCTGTTAGCATCCGCCTTAGACGCACAGTTCGGGACCCCCTACCCGAGATCCGCCAGTTTTGACACCAACAATCACTTATGCGGAGCCTGTGAAGCTGGAAAGATGACCAAGGCCAAGCATCTAGCGAAGACTATCATTACTACTACTCGACCATTTGAATTGCTTCACATGGATCTCTTTGTCCCTACTCATTATGCCACATTTACTAATGCTGCATCTTTATATGGCTTTGCCATTGTTGATGATTATTCTTGATATACATGGGTCCATATTATCACTTACAAAACTGAAGTGCAGGAAGTCTTCAAACGATTTTCCTCGAGGGCTTCAACCAACTTTGGTGTGAAGATCAAGCACATCAGGAGTGATAATGGAACTGAGTTCAAGAACACTGGTCTTGATAACTATCTTGATGGCGTCGTGGAGCGCAAGAACATGACTCTTGTTGAGATGGCCCACACTATGCTTGATGAGTACAAGACACCTCATCGCTTCTGGCCTGAGGCAATTGATACTGCATGGTACATCATTCACAGGGTATATCTTCACAAATTCTTCAAGAAGATAACATATGAACTTCTCACTGACAAGAAACCCAATGTGAGTTATTTAAAAGTCTTCGGTGCTAAATGTTGGATTAGAGATCCTCATCACAGTTCTAAATTTGCACCGAAAGCACATGAAGGTTTTATGATCGATTATGGTAAGTACTCGCACACCTACAGAGTCTTCAACACCTGTCATCACAAGGTTGTTGAAACTGTAGATGTGCGGTTCAATGAGACTTATGGCTCGCAAAGAGAGCACCTACCTCATGTGACAGATGAAATACCTCCTGAG
>NW_021191415.1:0-1294 GCF_002162155.2 Triticum dicoccoides | reverse complement strand
TGAGTACAGACAACTAGTAAAATAAAAGAGGCTTGGAAAGCCTAGCTATACTACGTGGTCCTTCACAAGCTCAGGGTCACCACCTGGGTCTTTAGCCTACTCGTTGATGTCAACGTCTACATAGAACCCATCAGAAGGGGTTGCAGCGTCTTCTGTAAAAATGTAGATTATAGCAACATGAGTACAAAGGTACTCAGCAAGACTTACATCAGATCCTACATACATGCATAGTATCAAGAAGGGTTGGTGGAGTTATTGCAGCAAGCCAGCTTTGACTCTTGGCTAGACTATCCTACGATACTCCATTTGAAATAGTTTTGCGCACTCGAGTCCACTACTCACCACTTCAATACACTACCGAGGATCCACCTCCGTCTTCCTACGGAGGAGCCATCCTCGGCACTCACACTTATCTTGAGGCTTTTAGTAGTTTCCATTTACTTGTCTATGAACTGTATAGGCAACCAAGTAGTCCTTTACCGCGGACGTGGCTATTCGAATAGATCATGATAACCCTGCAGGGGTGTACTTCGTCATACATGTTTCCACCACTTAGCGTCTGCACACGACATGTGCTCGGCAGACTTCAAGCGAAAGCCGACGTGGGTGTAGACCACGACCTACCTAAACACTTAAGCCTCTAGTCCAGGTTTATCGCCTATTCAGGTTCCATCCGCAGGGAGTTCGGCCGAGGTTTCCCATACGGCCCCGAACGATGTGAACAGGGTTCCCGAGATACCTAACGGGTATTCGGTACACCCGTCCACGTACCTACCGCATCACAGCCCACCCCTACGGTCAGCGCTGTCCACGGCCTCCAGTAGGCTACAAACACCAGAAACTACTTGCAACTCCTGGACAGAGAGCTAGGGTGATTAAGAAGTCGAGCGGGGTCATATTTCAGGGCCCAATGCATGGTAGTAGCTGTATCTTAAATCACACATACATATCTCAGTGCTTAAGGTCGGCTTCAATGAAACAACCCACCATGTACTCCTACATGGCCTCTCATCGATACCTTTACCAAATCGTGTTCACCACACCACTCTCATTACCGACATAATCATTTCACTCTAGCCCATCACCCAGATGAACCAGACCTGACACGACTCTAAGCATAGCAGGCATAGCAAGGTAGGAACAACACATACATATGGCTCAATCAACTCCTACACATGCTAGTGGGTTTCATCTAGTTACTGTGGCAATGACAGGTCATGCAGAGGAAATGGGTTCAACTACCGTAGCACACAGCAGTTTGAATCGCGTTGTCTTAATGCAGTAAAATAGAGCA
>NW_021191414.1:0-973 GCF_002162155.2 Triticum dicoccoides | reverse complement strand
CGTAAATGTTCCAAATGTTCTTCCAAAGATCTGCTATAAATCAGTATATCATCAAAATAGACTACCACAAATCGTCCAATGAAAGCACGTAAAACTTCGTTCATTAGTCTCATGAAAGTACTAGGCGCATTAGTTAACCCAAAAGGCATGACTAACCACTCATATAATCCAAACTTAGTTTTAAATGCTGTTTTCCATTCATCTCCCAATTTCATACGAATTTGATGGTATCCACTACGCAAATCAACTTTGGAGAATATTGTAGAGCCACTCAATTCATCAAGCATATCATCTAGCCTAGGAATAGGATGACGATAACGAATAGTAATATTATTAATGCCTCTACAATCAACACACATACGTGATGTATCATCCTTTTTCGGCACTAGAATAATAGGAACAGCACAAGGACTAAGGGATTCGCGTATATAACCTTTGTCGAGCAGCTCTTGTACTTGACGCATAATCTCCTTCGTCTCCTCTGGATTGGTACGGTATGGTGCACGGTTTGGCAGTGAAGCACCGGGAATTAAGTCAATTTGATGCTCAATCCCTCGAATAGGCGGTAATCCCGGCGGCACGTCTTGTGGAAAGACGTCAGCGAACTCCTGCAAAATGTTAGTGACAGCAGGAGGCAAAGAGGAAGGCACGTCCTCGAATGAAAATAATGCCTCTTTGCACACAAAAGCATAGCAAACAGATTTGCTGAAATCTAGCTCATCAATATCAGATTTGGTGGCAAATAAACATGCACTTTTCAATTTAATTTCAGAAGCAACACTAGATGGTTTATTATTAGGCTTCATTTGTTGCTCAAATTCTTTTGCCACAATCTGATTTTCACTCTTATTCGTCTCCTGTTTTGCTTTATTAGCTCTATTAATATCATCTTTCAAAATGGAATCAGGAGTCATAGGAAGCAAAGTAATATTTTTATCCTTATGAACAAGAGTATAGTGATTGTTTCTACCAT
>NW_021191413.1:0-1121 GCF_002162155.2 Triticum dicoccoides | reverse complement strand
AAGGGACCTTTAATCTCCTAATGTTAGCAAAAACTGAAGTTTTATAGACCTTTTCCTTTTCCAACCTTGTAACTGTTTGTACATAATTGAAAAAAATACCATAGAACGGTTGTTCTACGGTCAGGGCCTCAAGAAAAAAAATTACACAATAAAGCAAAAAAAATCACATGAAGAGGTGCTTCCCACACCCTGCACTGGCTTCTCTCCCTCTCCCCACAGAAATAAAATACTCCAGTGTAAACCCAATTATCGGGAATTAAAATGCCGCTGAGTTATATAACCAAACCTCTTAAGAATAAACGAAACAGTAGGTGATAACATCAATGGTTGTTCTCTAGCGGTGGGCATCTTGCAATAAGAAATTCTAATTATTTGAAAACTAGCAGATAACATCGACGCTACTAATTGTGAGTTTCCATGGTGTGGGGTTCTTTTAGGTTCTTCTGAATGTTTGAATGAAGTTGAAACCTACTCCAGAAACTAAACTACTCATAACATTTTGTGCAGCTGTAGGTATATCTTGATGCAAGGTAGTCGACTTAGTCACTTGCAAATATCATTCTCAAGATGACTGATGAGACATAATAAATGTGAAAAGCCCCCGCAAAAAGGAAAAAAGGTATGTGACAATTGATTACTGCAAAATCTCATGATAAACCAAAATATTACACATGGTGCATTGTGAAACTAATATAAAGTTATCAAGCAGCAGACCGGTTTCTTCCATGACATGAAACAAGCGAACAATTCGATGGTGTAACAAACAAACAATTCGGATACAGGTAAAACTTGCCCTGCACTCCATTAAACTCCAGAATGATGCCTGCAGTCTGCAGATCACAACAACTAAATTACAACTAGGTTTGGGAATTTCAAGCAGCTGGTGGTGCTGGCAGCGGTAAAACTTGCCCTGCACTCCATATCAAGCAGCTGTCTATAGAGATGGTTTGGGAATTTCAACTAGGTTGCTATATTTGACCAATTGTCTGACTGCCAACAAACATGAAAAACCAACAACATAGATCCGAGGTGGGGCAAAATGGCAACTGGTGGTGGTGGTGCTGGTGACAAGAAGAAATAGAGATGGGGGCTCACGGGGGATGCGAGGGGGATAGGGGGAG
>NW_021191412.1:0-1755 GCF_002162155.2 Triticum dicoccoides | reverse complement strand
ACCTGTTATTATAATATCTTGATTGAGGAAGTTGGCCACCTCCCCATAGGGATTTCGTAGGATTTACTCCCTAGTTGCCCCTATGGATTTTGAGATCCCGAAGTCCGACCTTTTACTTGATGTCCTAGATACCAGACCATTTCTATGAATGGGTTACACTAGCACATCAAGGAGAACATTAGAAGCGGAGTGCTAAATGTTTCTCGGTCGATCATCCAGATTTTGTTTCCTTGGCCTCGCTAAGATGAAATCTGAGAAGGTGTTATCTTTCTTTGCATCTACATCCTCCATCATCATTCATCATGGTAGCAAGTTGTGTTGCCGGACCCTTGACACGGATGTTGGTAAAACCTTGATGAATATGGAAATGCTCAAGTTCTTGAGAGCACGCACAAGCGTTACGTGTTATCATTGGCTCTAACTGGGATTACTCTCAGTTTCCTCGGCAATGCTATGACCTCTTCAAACAGTGAATTCACTCCCTATTGTTGGGTTCTTCCCCAGTTACCAGAATCATTCCTAGCATTTGCATTTTGTTCCTAGCTTGCACCGCCAATGTGCCATTCTACCATGGGTCTCTTCCATTTCCAGTGATAAGCAAAAATCATCCATTACGTTGTCTTCAACAAGGTAATCCACATCATCCAAGTCCAAGTATGCCATTCTACCGACCCCGCCAATCGATTGCTGTGATTTGCCTTAGGCTGATATAGAGAGTCTTAACGATCTCTATATCAAAGGTAATTCTTTTTGCCACTTAAGATAATAATCTACGAATCACCCCCCTCCAGGATGTTTCGTCGTGGTATCATGGCAACTCAACTCCTCGCTACGTTGACAACCGTTCACCACCTTCTTAGGTGTGGAATCGTTGTCTACCTAGTGAACCCTCGTCATCTGTTCCACTCCATTTCTCTAGAGGTGTGCTTCATCTCTCAGCTTGAGAGATGTTGCTATGTCTCATTCCGTGAGTTAATCCTGAGTTGTTCGATCTTCGAGAAGATCGACCCTTCTAGAGTCTCCTTCTTCCCTCCATGTCATGTTGACAGGATTTCTCAGAGCAAGACTTCAAGACAATAATGATGAATGAATCAACGTTCAACTGAAGTGCACCCTGGATCGTGAAGATTATACTAGTTTGCGTTTCCCCTTCATCTTACCCTACGCTTGAATCTCGAGACGAGATTCTTGTTTAGTGGGGGTGAGTTGTCACATCCCTAGCTTCTGGTGCTGTCTGGTGTGTGCGTCATGTTTAAATTCAAATGAAATTTGAATTGAGGAATTTTCAAAGCCTCAGGAAACCTCTAAAAATAACCAACAATTAAATCTTCTCAAATGTGTCCAAGAAAATGTTCCTGTTATTCCATGGAAATATTGGTAAGAGGTAAAAATTAAACCAAATATTTTTGGAGTCACAGAGATAATTATTTTGGCCATTTGAATTAATCCAATAACTATTTGCTTTGGATTTATATTTAATATATATTAAATATGACTCCAATAATTCTGGAAGTTTGTGAGTGGCTTTGTATATATTTTAGCAAGCCACATAAAAATCTACAGAATTTATTTAAATGATTTAGTTGCTAAACTAAATCAAAACAAACTACAGAAAATAGAAAAAAAGTAAAAAAAAAAAAGAACAGAGCTTACCTGGCCTCACCGTGCAGCCCACCAGAGCCGGCCCAGCTCCCCCAGCCGGCCCAGCCCACCTCCTCCTCCTTTGTCCTCTTCCTACTCTGCCAGGAGGACGAG
>NW_021191411.1:0-1587 GCF_002162155.2 Triticum dicoccoides | reverse complement strand
CGGGCGTCTGAGCGACGCCACATAAAGGGCTTTAAAAGAAGTGCCACAGTCGGGCGTCTGAGCGACGCCACATAAAGGGCTTTAAAAGGAATGCCACAGTCGGGCGTCTGAGCAACACCACATAAAGGGCTTTAAGAGAAGTGCCACAGTCGGGCGTCTGAGCGACGCCACATAAAGGGCTTTAAAAGAAGTGCCACAGTCGGGCGTCTGAGCGACACCACATAAAGGGCTTTAAAAGAAACAATCATAATGAATATCCCGGAGGTAGAACCATCCCAGAGATATTCGGTAATAACAATAATATCACGGGTTAGTCAACAATAATAATAATCATCATAGATATCACAAGTCACGGGTAGTAATTCCATTTTCTGGTTAACAGTTTCACCTCCGAAGACCGACACTAAGACCGATACTTGACCCATCCCAGACTGTAATCCTTAACCATGGACACGGCTATTCGAATAGGTTTATTCTCTGCAGAGGGTGTACTCTTTACCCACGAGTAACAGATTTCTTTAGTCCATCGGGACTAATTCCGTCTACGGTCTTTTTGTTGAAAACACACCTAACTTGCACACACCAGCTTATCACACACGTGTCTGGAATCACCCACGACACCTGTTAAGCAATCTCTAAGTGGGGAGGCTACAACCTCGCGTAGCATGGGATCAAATTTATATCGCGCGCTCTAAGGGGTGGCCTCCCCTCTCGGTCCCAACCGGAAACACCCATGATCCCGGACCAGGTGGCCTGCCTACCAGTTACAACCATTATCTTCCACCATGGCCTCTCTGTACGGTGTGTGCTAGAAAGAGGTTGACAACTTACTGAACCGTACTCTACTTGCTGTAGAGACGAGTGGTAGCACGAAACAAGTATGGGGGTTACTGGAACAAGACTCGATCTACGGTCGACTCAGGAGGTCCAAGTATTCCCTGCATGATTAGTATAACAAATATATTTCATCAAACAGAGTCACCACTCATATCACCTTACCATGCCATACCAGACAGAACCGTCCCGACGGAGACCGGCGACAAACTCATACCTACCCAAGGCAGAGGTTTTCCCAGGTTCCTGCCGGTATGCATGTAAAGCTCATGAGGGTGATTATCGTCACAAGTGTGTCCATTACCAACAGCATGGAAATCGGTAACATGCACCCATGCATATGATCATATCACATGAAATAACAAGTCCTTCAAAATGCGGTGGTGTTATAAATGCATCAATGATCACTTCAAAAGTTATTATGCCGGGGTTCAGAATGCTTGCCTTCAATGTGTGGAAAGGCAAGGTGCTCTCCAAACTTTTGAAAGTTTCTTCTCTCTCACAAAATCCTATTTAAAAATATATTTGAATTAACACATATTTCAAAAACAGAACCAAAAAGTTGTTTGAAAAATTTTCAAATAAATCTTAAAATAAACTAGACCAAATTTGAGGAAGGTAGGAAAAAGAATCAACTCATTTGGACTTATATTTAAAAAGTTATAGCCAGTCAAAGATTTGGTCAAATCTGTTTTTAAAATAAAATAGAAAAAGAAAACGTTTCGGCAGAATACGTCTTCGAAAACGGGAGAC
>NW_021191410.1:0-1053 GCF_002162155.2 Triticum dicoccoides | reverse complement strand
GGTGAGAGAAAGCTTCTCCACCATCTCCATGCTAGCCAAGTTGTTGCAGCTCCCTCCGTCTATTATGACGCGCACAGAACGTTCCTTCACAACTCCCTTGGTATGGAACAAATTGTGCCTCTGATTTTGCTCAGCTTGTGTGACCTGCACACTCAAAACACGTTGAGCAACTAAACATTCATACCTGTCAGCGTCTTCAGGAGCCATGTATTGCGTCTCATGATCAGAATCATCTCCACCATGTTCTTCACGTGTAATAAGAGCCAAAGTCTCCTCATCATAGTCACTAGCAGACTCATATCCACCATCCGCGGTAGCAATCATCACACGCGGAGATTTGCATTCCCTCGCATAATGACCTCCTCCCTTACAACGACGACAAATAATATCACTTGTGTGCCCTGTTGATGCCATGGAAGAAGAAGAACGTTGTGCAGGCCCCGTAGGTGCGCTCTTGGCAGATAATGGTGGTTGTGCCTGTTTTCTTGTATCACGGCTGGAGGTGGCACCGGATGGAGGTGCTGGTGCAGTTGAAGTAGAAGATGCACGTGGTGTCCATGATGAAGGTCGGCCTGCAAAAAAGTTAGTTCGCCCCAATGCTTGTCGATCCTGCACTTCACGTTCAGCTTTACAAGCAAGATGGAATAAACGAGTGATATTAGTATACTCCTTATAGTCTAGAATGGTCTGAATCTCTCTATTTAGTCCACCCAGAAAACGTGCAAGCATAGCTTCATTCTCCTCAACAATACCACATCTAATCATGCCAGTTTGTAATTCCTGATAATATTCTTCTACAGAATTTTTCCCTTGTCTTAAACGCTGCAATTTTTGAAGCAATTCACGTTGATAATATGGTGGAACCCAACGCGTACGCATAGCAGTTTTCAAAGCAGCCCAAGTAGTTGGAATAGGATATAATCTACAATGTTCAGACCACCATACACATGCAAAACTAGTGAAAGCACAAACAGCAGCAGCAACTCGTCTCTCCTCAGGATATTGTAAACATGTAAATCGTTGTTCAGTTTCTAACTCCCAAGTAAGATATAT
>NW_021191409.1:0-958 GCF_002162155.2 Triticum dicoccoides | reverse complement strand
TTTCCGGTGATAAGCAAAATTCATCCATTACGTTGTCTTCAACAAGGTAATCCACATCATCCAAGTTTGAGTATGCCATTCTACCGAACCCCTCTAAATGATCGATTATGATTTGCCTTAAGCTGGTATAAAGAGTTTCAATGATCTCTGAATCAAAGGTAATTCTTTTGCCACTTAAGGGGAGATATCTACGAGTCACGGTTCCGAAGGTGTCTCGTTGTGGTATCATGGCAACTCAACTCCTCGCTACGTTGACAACCGATTACCACCTTCTTAAGTGTGGAATTGTTGTCCACCTAGTGAACCTTCGTCATCCGTTTCTTTCCACCCCTCTTGATGTGTATCTCGTGTCTCAACCCGAGAGATGGTCCTATGTCTCATTCCGTGAGTTGTTCGATCTTCAAGAAGATCGACCCTTCTAGAGTCTCCTTCCCTCCATGTCATGTTGGCAGGATTTCTCAGAACAAGACATCAAGACAATGATGATGAATGAATCAACGATCAACTGAAGTGCACCCTGGATCGTGAAGATTGTACTAGTTTGCGTTTCCCCTTCATCCTACCCTACGCTTGAATCTCGAGACGAGATTCTTGTTTAGTGGGGGTGAGTTGTCACATCCCTAGCTTCTGGCATTGCTCTAGGCTAGCTTCATGTGTGCATCATGTCTATATTTTTGAAACTTGAATTGAGGAATATTGGAAGCCTCAAAACCCTAAATAAAAGAGGGGCAAAAACCCTAGAAATCTCATTCATTGCTCCAAAAGGCTCTTCTTAAATGTTTGATAATTTTTGGTAAGGGTTCTGGTCCCAACCAAAATATTGAACATTTTTAAGGATTTATTTTTGGGACTTTGAATTTAAATCATTAGCTATTTGAATTTGAATTATATTCATATAATTAGAATATAATTTCAAATACCCCTGAAATATTTTATGAGCTTTTGGAAAAGTCCATCT
>NW_021191408.1:0-1126 GCF_002162155.2 Triticum dicoccoides | reverse complement strand
GTTGACGACAGACACGCAAACGCACGATGGGGATTGTCAATCGTGGAAATCGCTCTAGGACGCCCAAACGGTGAGTAATAGTGCACGAAACGGACGAGATTTGGCCAAAATTGTGAGTGTTTATGACCGACACGTAAACGCACCCCGGAGTTCGTCAATCGTGGAAATCACTCCGGGACCCCAAAACTAAGTAATAATGCAAGAAATGGGCCAAAATCGGCCCAAAGTGCGCTTGTTGATGATCGACACGTAAGCGCACCACGGGGTCAAACAACCGTGGAAATCACTTCGGGGCCCCAAAATGGTGAGTAATAGTCCATGATACGGGCCAGAATCGGCCAAAACTGTGAGTGTTGATGACCGACATGTAAACGGACCTTAGGGTTCAACCACTATGGAATCGCTTCGGGACCTCTAAATGATGAGTAATAGTCCACGAATCGCGTCAGAATTGGCCAGAACTGTGAGTGTTGACGATACAGACACAAACGCACCCCGGGGATTGTAAATCATGGAAATCGCTCTGGGACGCCAAAACGGTGAGTAATAGTACATGAAACGGACCAGAAATTGGCCAAAGTTGTGAGGGTCATTGACCGACACGTAAACGCGCCATGGGGTTCGTAAATCGTGGAAATCACACTTGGACACAAAAACAGAGTAATAGTCCAAGAAACGGGCCAGAATCGGCAAAACTGCGAGGGCTGATGACCGACACGTAAATGCACCCTGCGGTTCGTTAACCGTGGAAATCAGTCCGGGGCCCCAAAACAGTGAGTAATAGTCCATGAAACAGGCCAGAATCAAGCAAAACTGTGAGTGTTGATAACTAACACATAAGTGCGCCTTGGGGATCAACAACTATGGAATCACTTCAGGACCAGAAAACTGTGACTAAATGTCCACAAAACGCGTTAGAATTGGCCAAAACTTTGACTGTTCATAACCGACACGTAAGCGCACCCGGGGTTCGTTAATCGTGGAAATCATTCGGGGGCCCAAATCAATGAGCAATTGTCCACGAAACGGGCCAGAATTGGCCAAAACTACTAGTATTGATGACCGACATGTAAACGCACCCCGCGGTTCGTTTATCGTGGAAATCACACAGGGGCCCCAAAACAGT
>NW_021191407.1:7440-16546 GCF_002162155.2 Triticum dicoccoides | reverse complement strand
GATGCAGGGCTTCCGGGGAGCTGTGAAGCGGTGGGGAGGAAGAGGGAGTCGAGGCGGAGCTCCTGAGCTAGTCGGGGAAGCGAGGGGTGGTCGGAGATGGCTGCTATGGCGAACGGCGGCGAGTGTGGTGCTCGGCCGTGTGAGAGAGAGAGCGAGGGAGAGGAGAGGAGAACCGGGGGAGAGTGGGAGAGAGCAGGGGGGGAGGCGTGGCGTCGTCCAGGGACACCGACGCGAGGAGGGGAGGGCAGGCAGGCAGGGAGAGAGGTGGCGTGGCGCGGTGGCCGCGCGCGCGCGCCGGCCACACTCCCCTCCCTCTGTCGGGGCGAAGACGATAGAGGAGGGAGGTGGGCTGGGCCGGCTGCTGGCTGGGCCGGCCAGCTGGCTGGGCCGCACAGTGGTGGAGCCCAGGTAAGCTTCTCCCTTTTATTTTTTTCTGTTTTCTAATTTCTGACATTTGTTTTGATTTAAATAATATATTAAATCATTTATTTAACTTATGCCAATTTTTGCAGGGGCTAGATATATTATTCCAGAGCTCCTTTATAATTGGCATAATATTTGGACATATATTTATATATATAGAAATATATTTCCAAAGCAAATATTTATGCATTAATTTCAAATGCCCAAAATAAATGTCCATGAGCCACTAAAAATATTGGTTTGATTTTTATCTCTGTCCAATATTTTCAGAGAGCAACATGAGCATTTTCTGGGACCCTTTTGGAGAAATTTTTATTTGGGTCATTTTCAAAATGGTTCTGAGGGTTTCACAGATCCCCATTTCAAGTTTCTGATGAAAGAGTAAACATGATGCAACACTCTAATGCATGACTAGCTAGGGTGTGACAACTCACCCCCACTCAAAAGAATCTTGTCCCGAGATTTGGGTTCCTCCGAGAAGAAGGCGGGGTACTCGAGTCGAAGACGATCCTCCCTTTCCCAAGTTGCTTCATCCTCAGAATGGTGCGACCATTGAACCTTGAGAAACTTGATATTATGACGCCGGGTGGTACGCTCGGCCTGATCGAGGATACGAATGGGGTACTCTCGATATGTAAGATTATCCTGGAGATCAAGCGTTTCGTGGTCCACTTCACGGATAGGATCCGAGAAGCAACGCCTGAGTTGGGAAACGTGGAAGACATCGTGGACTCTGGAGAGATGCGGAGGTAGTTCCAACTGGTAGGCAACTTCTCCTCGTTTGGCGAGAATGCGAAAAGGTCCAATGTAACGAGGAGCCAATTTGCCTTTGATACCGAAACGATGGGTTCCCTTCAGAGGGGTGACCCGAAGATAAGCCTTCTCGTCAACCTCGAAAGTCATAGCCTTATGTTTTCGGTCATATTGACTCTTTTGACGAGATTGGGCTGTTTTCAACTTTTCACGAACGATGCGAACTTGTTCTTCTGCTTCCTGAATCATATCCGGGCCAAAGAATTGTCTTTCCCCGGTCTCTGACCAGTTAAGGGGTGTTCGACACCGTCGTCCATAGAGAACTTCAAAAGGGGCTTTACCCAAGCTAGATTGATAGTTGTTGTTATAAGCGAATTCGGCAAATGGAAGGCACTTCTCCCAATCCATTCCGAATGAGATAACAGAGGCTCGAAGCATGTCTTCTAGAATCTGGTTGACGCGTTCCACTTGACTGCTCGACTGAGGGTGGAAGGCGGTGCTAAAGGAGAGACGGGTTCCCATAGCATTTTGGAAACTTTCCCAAAATCAAGAGGTGAAAAGACTTCCTCGATCCGAGTTAATTTCCAAAGGAACACCATGGAGAGACACTATTCGGGAGATGTATAAGTCTGCCAGCTGACTAGCGGTTATACTCTCACGAACAGGTAAGAAATGGGCTACTTTGGAAAGACGATCGACCACGACGAAGATAGCATTATTCCCTCTCTTAGTCCTGGGAAAACCGGTAATGAAATCCATACCAATTTTATCCCATTTCCATTCAGGAATAGCTAGGGGTTGAAGGGTGCCAGCAGGCCGTTGATGCTCTGCTTTTACACGACGACAGACGTCGCAATTAGCAATATACCGAGCAATTTCTCTCTTCATCCTAGTCCACCAGAACCTCTGGCGTAGGTCCTGATACATCTTAGTACTACCGGGATGAATGGTGAGAGGAGATTCATGAGCCTCCTTAAGGATCAACTGCCGTAGATGCTGGTTCTTGGGAACCACTAGACGGTTCTCAAAGTACACAACACCATGATCATTTGTGGAGAAACAACTAGCACCTCCGCTAGCAATGTTCTCCTTGATCTTAGCTATTCCCTTATCTCGCTTCTGGGCAGCAATGATTTGATCCGTAAGAGTAGGTTTCGCCACCAAGGTGGAAAGAAATCCTTGAGGAACAATGTGAAGGTTAAGCTTCCGAAATTCCTCATGGAGAAGCGGTTGACTTTGTTGTAACATCAGATTGTTACAATAAGATTTACGACTTAGCGCATCAGCCATGACGTTGGCTTTCCCTGGGGTGTAGGTTATTCCTAAGTCGAAGTCTGTGATCAATTCAACCCAACGTCTTTGCCTGAGGTTCAGATCCAGTTGGGTGAAGATGTACTTCAAACTTTGGTGATCAGTGAATATTTCGCAACGATTACCGAGGAGGTAATGTCGCCAGGTTTTAAGTGCATAGACTACAGCTGCAAGCTCTAGATCATGAGTAGGATAATTCTCCTCATGTGGGTGCAATTGCCGTGAAGCGTAGGCAATTACGTGTCGATCTTGCATGAGAATGCAACCTAGTCCTTGTCGCGAGGCGTCGCAGTAGATAACAAAATCCTTGGAGAAGTTCTCGACAAAGCGACGACAATAGCTCGCTAAGCCTAGAAAACTCCGAACTTGCTTGACCGATTCAGGTGGAGTCCAGTTAAGGACGGCTTGAACTCGCTCAGGGTTAACAGCAATACCTTTACCAGATATTACATGACCCAGATAGGTCACTTCTGGCAACCAGAATTCACATTTAGAAAATTTGGCATAAAGGCGATGCTCTCGAAGTTTCTTCAACACTAGCCTTAAATGTTCGGCATGTTCTTCCTCGTTCTTGGAGTAGATGAGTATATCATCGAGATAAACTACGACGAATTTATCCAAATACTCCATGAAGATTGAGTTCATTAACCGAGAAAAGGTGGCTGGAGCGTTGGTTAATCCGAAGGACATGACGGTGTACTCGTATTGGCCATAACGAGTAACAAAGGCCGTTTTAGGAATGTCCCCGTTTCTGATTTTGATTTGATGGTAGCCCAACCTCAAATCCATCTTGGAGAAGACTGAGGATCCAGCGAGCTGATCATACAGGTCGTTGATCCTGGGAAGTGGATATTTGTTCTTGATTGTGACCAAATTGACAGGTCGGTAATCTACAACCATCCGGTCCGTACCATCCTTCTTCTTGACGAATAGGACGGGGCAAGCCCACGGGGATGAGCTAGGTCGGATGAAACCCTTTTTCAGGGACTCATCGAGTTGTTTCTTAAGCTCGGCTAGCTCTAGTGGTGCCATCTTATAAGGTCTTCTAGCAATCGGAACGGTTCCTGGAATGAGGTCTATTACGAACTCAACATCCCTGTCAGGTGGAACACCTGGCAATTCCTCTGGAAAGACATCCGGGAAGTCACGGACTACCGGAACGTCCTCAAGGTCTGGCAAAGGGCTGGCGTTAAGAGAAAATAACTGTCGCTTGGCTATTCGGGTCAAGACATTGACTATCTTCCCCGAAGGATGGGTGAGTTGAACAGTCCTAGAGAAGCAATCAATTTTGGCTTGATGAGCCGACATCCAGTCCATACCCAGAATGATATTAATATCTGAAGATTTAAGGGCTATCAAGGACGCGAGGAAAACAAGTCTGTCGACTTGGATTTCATTTCCATAACTTACCCTAGAGGTCTGCCATCTAGAACCAGGAGTAGAAATTTCCATAGTGGATGGCATGTCACAGAATGCAACGTTATGCAAACGAGCATAATTTTCGGATATAAAAGAATGAGAGGCTCCTGTATTGAAAAGAACAGATGCCGGGTGGCAATTAACAAGAAGCGTACCGAGAACGACGTTGGAATCCTCTTGAGCTTCTTCGGCAGAGATACAGTTGACATGGCCACGTGAAGCGGTGACCGGCTTGGCGTGGAACACCTTCCCTGTCGGCTTGCCACGGCCAACAGCTTTAGCAGATTGGTTGGGGTTGGTCTGGGGACACTCACGCATATAGTGGCCAGATTCCCCACACTTGAAACAAGTCACGGAACTGGTATGTGGAGGAGCATTGTTGGTTGGACCCCCATAGGGCTTGGCCGGTGCAGACTGTTGAACAGGGCGAGGCGCCTGGAAAGATGGCCTCGGTGTGAACCTGGGTGGCAGGGCGGTGTTGGGTACCCACACGCGGCGCTTCTGAGGACCAGCACCGGATGAGGAACCCATGTCACGGCCATGCTTGCGTGTTGCGTCATAGTCAGTCTGACCAGTTTCAGCACTGATGGCTTTGTTGACAAGTTTCTGAAAAGATGTGCACTCATGCAGACGGAGGTCACGACGAAGCTCAGGACTAAGGCCCTTACGGAACCTTGCTTGCTTCTTGGCATCAGTAGACACTTCCTCAGTTGCATATCGTGCGAGATTACCAAACTCCCTGCTGTAAGCATCCACAGAAAGTCGGCCTTGGGTGAAACTGCAAAATTCTTCACGTTTACGGTCCATGAGACCCTCCGGAATGTGATGTTCACGGAAAGCCTCGCTGAACTCAGCCCAAGTAGTGACATGGCCCGCTGGGCGCATAGCTCCATAATTCTCCCACCATAGACTGGCGGGGCCTTCAAGATGATATGCAGCAAAGGTGACCTTGTCAGCCTCCGCTACCAGCGCGGAACGCAGTTTGTGAGAGATACTGCGAAGCCAGTCATCAGCGTCGAGAGGCTCGACGGAGTGGTGGAACGTGGGTGGATGTAATTTGATAAAATCACTGAGTGACACCATGTTAGTCCTTTGATGGTGTGCCGTGTTCTGTTCAATACGCTCCAACAAACGGTTGGTCTCCCGCTTGTTTCTCTCAGCTTCCATCATAACCTCGGCTAGTGAAGGAGGATGAGGCAGATTTGCATCCCTGACTTCACTGCCTTCGGCCTGCTCTTGAGGAGCAGGGTTAGCGCGCGTGTTGACCATCCTAGGTAAACAAGACAATGATTTAGTCAGGATGATAAAATTCCGACATAGGATATAAAATGTAAGGAATAACTCGGAATGCAAGATGATCATCCGTATGACATGGTAGATACAGAAACTGCTTCTTTTATTCCATCGTCATACACACCATACAGGGTTTAGTACAAGACCAAACAAAGTACTATTACGGTGAAAAGAGGATTACATCTCATCGGAGGCATCCCAAGCTCCTACACATTATTTTTCTACACCTCCGGAAAGAGTACAAACTAGGTCATATCCCACGATCACGCGGGACGATAGACGACACAGCTAGAGCAAACTAGCGATACTACCACTAACTCAGACCGATCCGTAGTAGTCCTCGTAGAAGTCACCTCCATAGCCTGGAAGCTCAACATGATCATCCGGAAACAGACGATCTCGCGGAGCTTGTGGACCATAGGGGCTAGGATGAGGTCTTGGACCAACAGACGGTGGCCTGCGGGGACCGCGAGGTGGGGTGATGCCTCCTACATCACGCCAACCCATCACGTCTGGCAGAGCAGATCTCACAGGATGGAGATCGCGCATATCTGAATATCTAGCTTGCACCGCCGGTGCGAACCGAGTCA
The DNA here is from genome assembly GCF_002162155.2 of Triticum dicoccoides. Taxonomy (NCBI): domain Eukaryota; kingdom Viridiplantae; phylum Streptophyta; class Magnoliopsida; order Poales; family Poaceae; genus Triticum; species Triticum dicoccoides. Next base: position 10,757 of record NW_021191407.1, on the reverse strand, counting down.
AAGTGGCCCAGTGGTCAGCATGGGTATTGAAGAGCTCTAACCTTAAGGCCCGATTTTCACGGTCCTTATCCTCGAGCATCTCAGCAGTGGTGCGAGTCCGTGAATCCTCCTGAGTGGGGTCAGCATAGATAGCCTGGAGATACCCTTGTGCTCCCGGAAGTGATCCTGGCATATACCGGAAATCAGAGTCCCGAAATAGACCAGACCTGACTCGCATGATGGTCATCATAGAGTAGGCGGCGTCCTGCACAGCCATCTCAATGGTAACCCCGAGTCCATAGGAGCAGTGAAGGGGCTCGGTGGATCCAGGATAAGATGGAAATATCCTGACAGTGCAGAGATACTGGCTTTGATTGAAGTCCCGAAATTGCTCTTCGACCGTGTACTCAGGATACCAGCGGTATCCAGCCTCAGTCATTACCCTGACCAACTTGGCAGTATGGCCGGGTACATCTAGGCATCGAGTCAGGCGAACCACTTGATTGAGGTCGCGAGTGGCCATCTGAAAGCACAATCATAATGCAAGGGCATTAGAATTTCTAGCAAAATTTCGGCAGCATAACAGCTGTAAATGCTCAAGAAGGATTTGAGACATTTGACAAAGGATTTCGTACACACTCAACATCATCGTATCAAGTTCTGAATCCATTCTAACAACATAATGTGGTAGTAGAACTGAACTAGGCTTGTATCCATCAAACTTATAAGGTACTACTGATTAGTAACACGTGATCCTGATAGAGAGAATAGATCCTAATTCCTTAACCCCCGGTGGAAGAATGGACTGACTCAGATCAGAATGTCATAAGATAAAGAAGTAAAAAGAGCCTTACGTTACAACCCACAAACAATTCCCCTACATATAACTAAAGAATTTCTAGACTCAACATCGACCAGTTTGGCTTGGAGAACCTACAGGCAGTCCGGCTCTGATACCAACGCTGTCAGGACCCCGACTCAATGTCACATCGATCTAGCCGGTAACACCTCATATCACTTTGCGGCCTCACGCACGGTATCCCCACGGGTGTCGCCTTACCTTTGCCCGGGACCGTTTGCGCCTTTTGGCTCACGTATATGATAGTGTCGCTAGCATCCATATGATAAGGAGTCCGGGCTGACATGACTAGTCGTAAACCCAAAGTGGCACAGACTTACAGGGACAGGCATCCATGACCCAGCTTCGAACGTGTCGGTCATCAGCAAGTGGGTCCGGGCTGTAGCACTGGGCTAACAGGACTCCGGTACTCATAGCGTGACATTTCCCCGAAGGGACAGACACAGGAACGAAGAAGGACACATGCCGGCCAGCCTAAGTGTTCCAGAGCAGTAGCAAGCTACCATGGCTCAGCGGTAACACTAGGAGACATTTCCCGGTAAGAGAGGCTACTGAAGATAAACAACTAGATAGTCAGATCCCACACATACCAAGCATTTCAATCATACACACAATATGCTCGATATGTGCAAATACAACGAAGCATCACAACATGACTCTACGACACAAGTACTTTATTTAAGGCTCAGAGAGCCATACATAACATACACAAAGGTACGGGTCTCACGACCCAACATACAAGTCATACAGTCATACAAACCAGCAGCGGAAGTAACTTGTCTGAGTACAGACAACTAGTAAAATAAAAGAGGCTTGGAAAGCCTAACTATACTACGTGGTCCTTCACAAGCTCAGGGTCACCACCTGGGTCTTTAGCCTACTCGTTGATGTCAACGTCTACGTAGAACCCATCAGAAGGGGTTGCAGCGTCTTCTGTAAAAATGTAAATTATAGCAACATGAGTACAAAGGTACTCAGCAAGACTTACATCAGATCCTACATACATGCATATTATCAAGAAGGGTTGGTGGAGTTATTGCAGCAAGCCAGCTTTGACTCTTGGCTAGACTATCCTACGATACTCCAACTTGAAATGGTTTTGCGCACACGAGTCCACTACTCACCAATTCAATACACTACCCAGGATCCACCTCCGTCTTCCTACGGAAGAGCCATCCTCGGCACTCACACTTATCTTGAGGCTTTTAACAGTTTCCATTTACTTGTCTATGAACTGTATAGGCAACCAAGTAGTCCTTTACCGCGGACGCGGCTATTCGAATAGATTATGATAACCCTGCAGGGGTGTACTTCTTCATACATGTTTCCACCACTTAGCGTCTGCACACGACATGTGCTCGGCAGACTTCAAGCGAAAGCCGACGTGGGTGTAGACCACGACCTACCTAAACACTTAAGCCTCTAGTCCAGGTTTATCGCCTATTCAGGTTCCATCCGCAGGGAGTCCGGCCGAGGTTTCCCATACGGCCCCGAACGATGTGAACAGGGTTCCCGAGATACCTAACGGGTATTCGGTACACCCGGCCACGTACCTACCGCATCACAGCCCACCCCTACGGTCAGCGCTCCACGGCCTCCAGTAGGCTACAAACACCAGAAACTACTTGCAACTCCTGGACAGAGAGCTAGGGTGAATAAGAAGTCGAGCGGGGTCATATTTCAGGGCCCAATGCATGGTAGTAGCTGTATCTTAAATCACGCATACAGATCTCAGTGCTTAAGGTCGGCTTCAATGAAACAACCCACCATGTACTCCTACATGGCCTCTCATCGATACCTTTACCAAATCGTGTTCACCACACCACTCTCATTACCGACATGATCATTTCACTCCAGCCCATCACCCAGATGAACCAGACCTGACACGACTCTAAGCATAGCAGGCATAGCAAGGTAGGAACAACACATACATATGGCTCAATCAACTCCTACACATGCTAGTGAGTTTCATCTAGTTACTGTGGCAATGACAGGTCATGCAGAGGAAATGGGTTCAACTACCGTAGCACACAGCAGTTTGAATCGCGTTGTCTTAATGCAGTAAAAGAGAGCAGGAGCGAGAACATGGGATTGTATCGATATGATCAAATGGTTGGTTGCTTGCCTGATGGTTCGATGCACGGATACGGTTCTTCGTTAGGGTAACCACGATACTCCTCGGGGACAGAACCTGTCGCAAAGGGCATCGATACACAAGCATCACCAAACAATGTGCAACAATATGATGCATGCATGAAACATGGCAATATGAGTGTATTGGGCTAATGCAACTAAAACCAGAAGGGTTTGAACAAATTTGAATCAAAGATTCAAATTCCAAATTCAAATATGGCCTTTTTAAGTGCCTTTTCTTGTTCTGCTTAAAACATCAATTTAACTTGTTTGATCATGCATGAAAATAGTACAGATGGATAGATTGGATTTTTCTGATCATTTTTCATATATAATTTGTCCAATT
>NW_021191407.1:0-7377 GCF_002162155.2 Triticum dicoccoides | reverse complement strand
GGAGTTACAGAATAAAAGTTATGAATTTTTGAAGTTTAAATAATATTCTGGAATTTCCTGATTTAAATTAAATCCAGAAAATCAATTACTGCGTCAGCCTGACGTCAGTGTGACGTCAGCAGGTCAACGGAACTGGTCCAGGTCAAACCTGACAGTGGGTCCCGCATGTCAGGGTGATTATTTTAATTAAAACTTAATTAAAACTAATCCTGTTTAATTAACAGGGTTGGGCCCCACCTGTCATTGACTCAGGGGAGTCAACCAGGGCCCACCCGTGGTCAAAGTCAAAGTCAAAGTCGGCTGCCGGCGTTTAGTCGCCGGCGAGCCCGACGCGGCGGCGGAAGTGGTTTTGGTCATTTCGGCCACCAAACGGACCGCGGAGACCACCGGAGTGGAGCTGAGGCCAACCCGCAGCTCTTGGCGGAGCCCGTTGGGGTCGGGGTGGCCGGAGTCGACGGCGGCGAGCTCGGCTGCGGCCGCCGGGGTTCGGTCGTGCACGGGACAGGGTTGGAGCTCGAAGTCGAGCGAAGCGAGGTGCTAGGGATGCTCTACGGGGTCTTGCGAACTTGTTGGACTCGCCGGGGTGACCAAATGGTCCGGAGCTGCGTCGACGGCGAGCTCGGCGACGGCGGAGGTTCGGCCGTGGTGGGGAGGTGTCTACGGTGAGGGAACGAGGGGATGGAGAGGGGGAAACGGTGGCGTAGCTCACCGCGGTTGCAGTGGGCGTCGAAGCGGGCTCGGGGACGCGCTGGAGACGGCGAATTCGACGGCGACGATGGTCGGAGCCCGAAGAGGGGAACGGCGACGTGGCGGCGATGCAGGGCTTCCGGGGAGCTGTGAAGCGGTGGGGAGGAAGAGGGATTCGAGGCGGAGCTCCTGAGCTAGTCGGGGAAGCGAGGGGTGGTCGGAGATGGCTGCTATGGCGAACGGCGGCGAGTGTGGTGCTCGGCCGTGTGAGAGAGAGAGCGAGGGAGAGGAGAGGAGAACCGGGGGAGAGTGGGAGAGAGCAGGGGGGAGGCGTGGCGTCGTCCAGGGACACCGACGCGAGGAGGGGAGGGCAGGCAGGCAGGGAGAGAGGTGGCGTGGCGCGGTGGCCGCGCGCGCGCGCCGGCCACACTCCCCTCCCTCTGTCGGGGCGAAGACGACAGAGGAGGGAGGTGGGCTGGGCCGGCTGCTGGCTGGGCCGGCCAGCTGGCTGGGCCGCACAGTGGAGGAGCCCAGGTAAGCTTCTCCCTTTTATTTTTTTCTGTTTTCTAATTTCTGACATTTGTTTTGATTTAAATAATATATTAAATCATTTATTTAACTTATGCCAATTTTTGCAGGGGCTAGATATATTATTCCAGAGCTCCTTTATAATTGGCATAATATTTGGACATATATTTATATATATAGAAATATATTTCCAAAGCAAATATTTATGCATTAATTTCAAATGCCCAAAATAAATGTCCATGAGCCACTAAAAATATTGGTTTGATTTTTATCTCTGTCCAATATTTTCAGAGAGCAACATGAGCATTTTCTGGGACCCTTTTGGAGAAATTTTTATTTGGGTCATTTTCAAAATGGTTCTGAGGGTTTCACAGATCCCCATTTCAAGTTTCTGATGAAAGAGTAAACATGATGCAACACTCTAATGCATGACTAGCTAGGGTGTGACATCAACACTCGCAGTTTTGGCCGATTCTGGCTTGTTTCTTGGACTATTACTCTGTTTTTGGGTCCAAGCGTGATTTCCACGATTTACGAACCCCGTGGTGCGTTTACGTGTCGGTCAATGACACTCACAATTTTGGCCAATTTCTGGTCCGTTTTGTGTACTATTACTCACCGTTTTGGCGTCCTAGAGCGAATTCCACGATTTACAATCCCCGGGGTATGTTTGCATCTCAGCCGCCAACACTCATAGTTTAGGCCAATTATGACGCGATTCGTGGACTATTACTCATCATTTAGGGGTCCCGAAGCGATTCCATAGTGGTTGAACTGTAAGGTCCGTTTACGTGTCGGTCATCGACACTCACAGTTTTGGCCGATTCTGGCCCGTTTCATGGACTATTACTCACCGTTTTGGGGCCCCGAAGTGATTTCCATGGTTGTTTGACCCCAAGGTGCGCTTACGTGTCGATCATCAACAAGCGCACTTTGGGCCGATTTTGGCCCATTTCTTGCATTATTAGTTAGTTTTGGGGTCCGGGAGTGATTTCCACGATTGACGAACTCCGTGGTGCGTTTACGTGTCGGTCATAAACACTCACAATTTTGGCCAATTCTCGTCCGTTTCGTGCACTATTACTCACCGTTTGGGCGTCCTAGAGCGATTTCCACGATTGACAATCCCCGTAGTGCGTTTGCGTGTCTGTCGTCAACACTCACAGTTTTGGCCAATTATGACGCGATTCGTGGGCTATTACTCACCATTTAGGGGTCCCGAAGCGATTTCCATAGTTGTTGAACCCCAAGGTGCGTTTAGGTGTCGGTCATTAACACTCACTGTTTTGGGGCATCGGTGTGATTTCCACGATTAAAGAACCGCGGGGTGCGTTTACATGTCGGTCATCAATGCTAGTAGTTTTGGCCAATTCTGGCCCGTTTCATGGACAATTACTCACTGTTTTGGGGCCCCGGAATGATTTCCACGATTAACGAATCCCCGGGTGCGCTTACGTGTTGGTTATGAACACTCACAGTTTTGGCCAATTCTAACGCATTTTGTGGACATTTAGTCACCGTTTTCTGGTCCTGAAGTGATTTCCATAGTTGTTGATCCCCAAGGCGCACTTACGTGTTAGTCATCAACACTCACAGCTTTGGCTGATTCTGGCCTGTTTCATGGACTATTACTCACTATTTTGGGGCCCCGGAGTGATTTCCACGGTTAACGAACCACAGGGTGCATTTACGTGTCGGTCATCAACACTCGCAGTTTTGGCCGATTATGGCTTGTTTCTTGGACTATTACTCTGTTTTTGGGTCCAAGCGTGATTTCCACGATTTACGAACCCCGTGGTGCGGTTACGTGTCGGTCAATGACACTGACAATTTTGGCCAATTTCTGGTCCCTTTTGTGTACTATTACTCACCGTTTTGGCGTCCTAGAGCGAATTCCACGATTTACAATCCCCGGGGTGCGTTTGCATCTCTGCCACCAACACTCATAGTTTAGGCCAATTATGACGCGATTCGTGGACTATTACTCATCATTTAGGGGTCCCGAAGCGATTCCATAGTGGTTGAACCGTAAGGTCCGTTTACGTGTCGGTCATCGACACTCACAGTTTTGGCCGATTCTGGCCCGTTTCATGGACTATTACTCACCGTTTTGGGGCCCCGAAGTGATTTCCATTGTTGTTTGACCCCAAGGTGCGCTTACGTGTCGATCATCAACAAGCGCACTTTGGGCCGATTTTGGCCCATTTCTTGCATTATTAGTTAGTTTTGGGGTCCGGGAGTGATTTCCACGATTGACGAACTCCGTGGTGCGTTTACGTGTCGGTCATAAACACTCACAATTTTGGCCAATTCTCGTCCGTTTCGTGCACTATTACTCACCGTTTGGGCGTCCTAGAGCGATTTCCACGATTGACAATCCCCGCAGTGCGTTTGCGTGTCTGTCGTCAACACTCACAGTTTTGGCCAATTATGACGCGATTCGTGGGCTATTACTCACCATTTAGGGGTCCCGAAGCGATTTCCATAGTTGTTGAACCCCAAGGTGCGTTTAGGTGTCGGTCATCAACACTCACTGTTTTGGGGCCCCGGTGTGATTTCCACGATTAAAGAACCGCGGGGTGCGTTTACATGTCGGTCATCAATGCTAGTAGTTTTGGCCAATTCTGGCCCGTTTCATGGACAATTACTCACTGTTTTGGGGCCCCGGAATGATTTCCACGATTAACGAATCCCCGGGTGCGCTTACGTGTTGGTTATGAACACTCACAGTTTTGGCCAATTCTAACGCATTTTGTGGACATTTAGTCACCGTTTTCTGGTCCTGAAGTGATTTCCATAGTTGTTGATCCCCAAGGCGCACTTACGTGTTAGTCATCAACACTCACAGCTTTGGCTGATTCTGGCCTGTTTCATGGACTATTACTCACTATTTTGGGGCCCCGGAGTGATTTCCACGGTTAACGAACCACAGGGTGCATTTACGTGTCGGTCATCAACACTCGCAGTTTTGGCCGATTCTGGCCCGTTTCTTGGACAATTACTCTGTTTTTGGGTCCAAGCGTGATTTCCACGATTTACGAACCCCGTGGTGCGGTTACGTGTCGGTCAATGACACTCACAATTTTGGCCAATTTCTCGTCCCTTTTGTGTACTATTACTCACCGTTTTGGCGTCCCAGAGCGATTTCCACGATTTACAATCCCCGAGGTGCGTTTGCATCTCTGTCGCCAACACTCATAGTTTTGGCCAATTCTGACGCGATTCGTGGACTATTACTCATCATTTAGGGGTCCCGAAGCGATTCCACAGTGGTTGAACCCTAAGGTCCGTTTACGTGTCCGTCATCAACACTCACAGTTTTGGCTGATTCTGGCCCGTTTCATGGACTATTACTCACCATTTTGGGGCCCCGAAGTGATTTCCACGGTTGTTTGACCCCATGGTGCGCTTACGTGTCGATCATCAACAAGCGCACTTTGGGCCGATTTTGGCCCATTTCTTGCATTATTACTTAGTTTTGGGGTCCCGGAGTGATTTCCACGATTGACGAACTCCGGGGTGCGTTTACGTGTCGGTCATAAACACTCACAATTTTGGCCAATTCTCGTCTGTTTCGTGCACTATTACTCACCGTTTGGGCGTCCTAGAGCGATTTCCACGATTGACAATCCCCGCAGTGCGTTTCCGTGTTTGTCGTCAACACTCACAGTTTTGGCCAATTATGACGCGATTCGTGGGCTATTACTCACCATTTAGGGGTCCCGAAGCGATTTCCATAGTTGTTGAACCCCAAGGTGCGTTTAGGTGTCGGTCATCAACACTCACTGTTTTGGGGCCCCGGTGTGATTTCCACGATTAAAGAACCGCGGGGTGCGTTTACATGTCGGTCATCAATGCTAGTAGTTTTGGCCAATTCTGGCCCGTTTCATGGACAATTACTCACTGTTTTGAGGCCCCGGAATGATTTCCACGATTAACGAATCCCCGGGTGCGCTTACGTGTTGGTTATGAACACTCACAGTTTTCGCCAATTCTAACGCATTTTGTGGACATTTAGTCACCGTTTTCTGGTCCTGAAGTGATTTCCATAGTTGTTGATCCCCAAGGCGCACTTACGTGTTAGTCATCAACACTCACAGCTTTGGCTGATTCTGGCCTGTTTCATGGACTATTACTCACTATTTTGGGGCCCCGGAGTGATTTCCACGGTTAACGAACCGCAGGGTGCATTTACGTGTCGGTCATCAACACTCGCAGTTTTGGCCGATTCTGGCCTGTTTCTTGGACTATTACTCTGTTTTTGGGTCCAAGCGTGATTTCCACGATTTACGAACCCCGTGGTGCGTTTACGTGTCGGTCAATGACACTCACAATTTTGGCCAATTTCTGGTCCGTTTTGTGTACTATTACTCACCGTTTTGGCGTCCTAGAGCGAATTCCACGATTTACAATCCCCGGGGTATGTTTGCATCTCAGCCGCCAACACTCATAGTTTAGGCCAATTATGACGCGATTCGTGGACTATTACTCATCATTTAGGGGTCCCGAAGCGATTCCATAGTGGTTGAACCGTAACGTCCGTTTACATGTCGGTCATCGACACTCACCGTTTTGGCCGATTCTGGCCCGTTTCATGGACTATTACTCACCGTTTTGGGGCCCCGAAGTGATTTCCATGGTTGTTTGACCCCAAGGTGCGCTTACGTGTCGATCATCAACAAGCGCACTTTGGGCCGATTTTGGCCCATTTCTTGCATTATTACTTAGTTTTGGGGTCCGGGAGTGATTTCCACGATTGACGAACTCCGGGGTGCGTTTACGTGTCGGTCATAAACACTCACAATTTTGGCCAATTCTCGTCCGTTTCGTGCACTATTACTCACCGTTTGGGCGTCCTAGAGCGATTTCCACGATTGACAATCCCCGCAGTGCGTTTGCGTGTCTGTCGTCAACACAAACAATTTTGGCCAATTATGACGCAATTCGTGGGCTATTACTCACCATTTAGGGGTCCCGAAGCAATTTCCATAGTTGTTGAACCCCAAGGTGCGTTTAGGTGCCGGTCATCAACACTCACTGTTTTGGGGCCCCTGTGTGATTTCCACGATAAACGAACCGCGGGGTGCGTTTACATGTCGGTCATCAATACTAGTAGTTTTGGCCAATTCTGGCCCGTTTCGTGGACAATTGCTCATTGATTTGGGCCCCCGAATGATTTCCACGATTAACGAACCCCGGGTGCGCTTACGTGTCGGTTATGAACAGTCAAAGTTTTGGCCAATTCTAACGCGTTTTGTGGACATTTAGTCACAGTTTTCTGGTCCTGAAGTGATTCCATAGTTGTTGATCCCCAAGGCGCACTTATGTGTTAGTTATCAACACTCACAGTTTTGCTTGATTCTGGCCTGTTTCATGGACTATTACTCACTGTTTTGGGGCCCCGGACTGATTTCCACGGTTAACGAACCGCAGGGTGCATTTACGTGTCGGTCATCAACCCTCGCAGTTTTGCCGATTCTGGCCCGTTTCTTGGACTATTACTCTGTTTTTGTGTCCAAGTGTGATTTCCACGATTTACGAACCCCATGGCGCGTTTACGTGTCGGTCAATGACCCTCACAACTTTGGCCAATTTCTGGTCCGTTTCATGTACTATTACTCACCGTTTTGGCGTCCCAGAGCGATTTCCATGATTTACAATCCCCGGGGTGCGTTTGTGTCTGTATCGTCAACACTCATAGTTCTGGCCAATTCTGACGCGATTCGTGGACTATTACTCATCATTTAGAGGTCCCGAAGCGATTCCATAGTGGTTGAACCCTAAGGTCCGTTTACATGTCGGTCATCAACACTCACAGTTTTGGCCGATTCTGGCCCGTATCATGGACTATTACTCACCATTTTGGGGCCCCGAAGTGATTTCCACGGTTGTTTGACCCCGTGGTGCGCTTACGTGTCGATCATCAACAAGCGCACTTTGGGCCGATTTTGGCCCATTTCTTGCATTATTACTTAGTTTTGGGGTCCCGGAGTGATTTCCACGATTGACGAACTCCGGGGTGCGTTTACGTGTCGGTCATAAACACTCACAATTTTGGCCAAATCTCGTCCGTTTCGTGCACTATTACTCACCGTTTGGGCGTCCTAGAGCGATTTCCACGATTGACAATCCCCATCGTGCGTTTGCGTGTCTGTCGTCAAC